>NC_081410.1:556569389-556811889 GCF_030272615.1 Cryptomeria japonica | reverse complement strand
TAAGAGAGGGGGGTGAATTAGTGTTCTACAATTCACAAATTTATTAAACTGATTCTTAAACCATCAGATGCATAAGAATGAAAGTAAAGTACAAAAACATAAACCAATCAACCACAAAACCATAACACCAGAATTTTTACATGGAAACCCGGAAAGGGAAAAACCACTGTGGGATTTGAACCCATAATATTATTATACTTTGATCAAGAGTATGATAATATTACAAAAAGAGGAATGCACTTGCATTCAGGCTCACTGCCTAGAGCTCACTGCTCAAATACAAAAGAGGGCTACAACACGGAGGATTCATTGTCCTACAAATGATTACAAAAGATTACAATAGTGTTTGAACTGAAGAATAGCATCTACTAATGCCAAATAGTAATTCAGATTAGGCTCAAGAGTTCTTCTACCATTAATTTTGTCTCTCTACTTTGTTATGTTGCTCTGTCATATACCAGAGCATGAAAACCTTCAATTACATTCACCAAACTTTGCACATTCACTCATACAGACTTCTCACAATCATTCATCTCCCAACATGCTCAAATGTATCAATCGTATATATCTGCATCAACAAAACAAATCAATTCCCATGTCGGCTTCAAAAATCTGGATAACACGCAACATGAAACGTGTAACCGGCAAGTCAGCTCAATTCGTCCACAAATCCATATGCAGACCTAAACAAGATGATAACAAGCTTCACATATGTCGGCCCAATCTCCTTGAACTCAAAACCAATCACCAAAATTATCCCAAGGATTTCAAATCACACGTTACATCAAAATGCCTCTGTTCTTCTTGAATTACCGGATACTAGACCTTCAATCTCGCTCATGAATCAACACCGGATATCAGGATTATGGAATAAGCTACCTCAAACCTCAAATCATTTGTCTCTATTACCACAATCAAAGTTACACAACCAAAATCAAGATCTACATATTGTACTCATACTTTGTCGAATATTGTATTCCACCTTCCAGACTTATGCCAAATGATAATACAACTTCCGGTAAATCAAATCTACATGTACCGGATATGATTTATGAACTGAGTTGCCATCAATGACAACTCCTAAGCATTTCTCATGCAACAATCTTCATCGGAATGGTGTCTCTTGCCAACAGATATGGGGGAAGGTTTCTTCATAGTAATTTTTTCCTCTAGAAATTTGAGAGATAGAGTGCATAAATGCAAGGACTAATTCTATGAAGGATCAGGTTTATTTACTATGCCATGGATGTCAAACTTCAACCCTTAGACCACCGTCCCCAAATATGTCCCACATTGGGTTTCCTTCCCCACTTTACCTTTGGAATACAGGGATCTTAAGCTCATTCAGTCTTTTGCAAATCAATTGGGAATTTTCATCAAGCATAACCTAATTCCTTTTGAACACACTAACCTCATAGTTAAGGTTTGTCTTTTAATCAATCCCTCCAAATTACCTCCTAAGCACTTATCAATAAATTTCAAATTTGGATCTTGGACCCAACATATTCTAATGGATGACCCAAGCACAATTCATAGGCATATCATGAATTTGGGCCATTGTACCTTTGATTGTCTTCGACCAGACATTCCTAAAACCAAAGTTTGTGTGGATCATGTAACTGATCCCTTTTGGTGCAACTTCTCCCCATCTTCTCAAGCATCGGATTATGAATTTGAAATTTCTCAAGCTTTGCCTCCTCTCCATGATCAGGGCATCCCTTCCCCTGTGTTGATTGTGGGAGATCATTTTTGTTCCATCCTCAAAAATCTCATCAAATGGTGGTATTTTGTATGAAGTCTAAGTTCTAGATATCCTTTCAGCTCTTACCTCACTCTGGATCCTCCACCCAAACATTTCATAATCTTAGAGAACAATAGGCAAATTTTACAAGACTTCAAAGTTTCTTTCTTGTCTAGGGAGTTGAACAATATCATTAAGCACCAGCTTTTCATGGCCTACTCCTTCTTCATTAAGGAAACTGCAAACTCGATCCTCTTGGAGCATGGCAATAGTTCCTTTGTTATCCCATTTCAATAGCAATAGGGTTCTCTACCATTGGGGCCAGTCCCCAAGTTGGTACTTCCTCATACCATTCTTAACATTTTGGGCAACCTCTGGCCCAAATTTATTCCCCCACCCAGTAAAACATTAGAGAAGCCCTTTTCATGCTATGAAAAAAGGTCCATCTTTATCTCTCTTAACAATGGGGAATAAGAAATATTCCTAAAAAGATGAACTGTCATCAACAACTCTCTTGTTTTGGTGGCAAGTAATCCAATGGAAAACTTGGAGCATCTTTCTTATGAAGATCCAGAAATTTCAGATGAATCCCCAAAATTGGTTTCAATCTATCAAACCAGATCTAAAACAGAGATTAGCATCAAGAAACCCAAAGGCAAAGTGGGAAGACCACCAAACAAGAAAAGATTGGCTAGAAAGACAAAAGAAGAAGTTCTAGCAGGTATTCAAACAACATTGGATAATAAATTAAGCCTAAGGAGAGCGTGTGGCTCTCTGTGGCAGTCATGAAATTTGTCACATGGAATGTTAGGGGCCTAAATGCTCCTAATAAAAGATGCCTCATAAAGTCCCAACTTGAGGGTTGTGGGGCAAATGTTGTATTTCTTTAAGAGACCAAATTTTTAGATTTTGGAAACATTGGAAATGCATAATATTGCCTTCTTTGGGAGCTTCAGGGGGGCTCACAATCTTATGGAGAGAGAAAAGTGTGGAGGTTACAAGTATTGAGGCAAAATCAAACTTTATTCAAGCTCATATCTCTTCTTCAAAGGCAAAATTCCATTTGGTATTAGTTTGTGAGCCTATTTCAACAATGGGCAAGATATACCTTTGGAATTCCATATCCCTCTCATTAGAAAATTTTCCAGATATGTCTTTCATCATCGGAGGAGATTTCAATGCAACACTATCTATTAGGGATAAAATGGGTGGCATCATTTTGCCCCTTAATGTGATGCAAGACTTTAAGGATTTTGTGTCTATTAATGGATTAATAGACTACATTCCCATAAACGGGAATGTAACTCAGACAAATCGGAGAAAGGATTTCCTCCATATTGTTTAGAGACTAGACATATTTCTAGTAAATCCATCATGGTTAACTTATAGGCTCGAATCATTTTGCTCTCCAAGTGGACTTCCCACTAGTTCCTTGGTGCCAAAAATCAACTAGCTCTTTCATATTTAAACAAATATGATTTAGAGAGACCACTTTCTTGCCACAACTTCAGGAATGGTGGAGAAATTTTCCATATTTTCATGGCTCCAAAATGTATCAATTTTGTAAGAAACTTCAATGGCTAAAATGTCAGATCAAGCAATGGAATTTCATAGTCTTCAAGAACATCTTTGCTAAAAAAGATGAGTTTGAATAAAAAATTAAAGAAATTAATGATTAGATCATTCAAAAAGGAATCAATGTCCAGTCTTATTCCCAACAATCTCTTCTTAATTCCCAAGTAGAATAAATCCTCAAAAGAGAAGAGAGTTACTGGAAACAAAAGTCTAGGGAACTCTAGCTTCAGGAGGGTGATAGAAACATCAAATTCTTCCACTCATCTGTAAAAATGAAGAGGGCAACAAATCTAATGACTCAAATTAAAGACTCTTCAAGTAATTCTCTCGTTGAAAAGGATAAAATTTATAGTGAAGCTATTACATTTTTCTCCTCGAGCTATTCGTTGATCACAACACTTGAGATGAAGATATGGTCCTTAAAACTCAGCAAGTTTTGCAACATATCCATGTTTTAGTCAACAACCAAGATAATACGGACCTCTCAAAACCATTCTCCTTAAAGGAAATCAAGCAAGTTGTCCTTTCTATGCACCCTAATAAGGCTCCAAACCGGGATGGTTTCACTTTCCTCTTCTTTCAGAAATGTTGGGGTTTCTTGGGTGAGGAAGTATGGAGAGTGGTTGAAGAATACAAAAGGAATGGTAATATGCTAAAACAATTTAACACCACCCACATTTCTCTAATCCCCAAGGCGGTAAATCCATCCTCATTTGTGGATTTCAAACCTATTGCTCTCTGTAACACCATCCACAAAATTGTTACAAAAGCCATCTTGGTCAAACTAGCAAATTTAATTCCTAGAATCATCTCACAACAGCAAGGGGGTTTTGTTCCAAGAAAAGATACAACTGAGGGAGCTTTTATTTCTCATGATATCATTCACTTTGTGGCCTCTCGTAAGTTGGAAGCCATGATAATTAAACTCGATATGATGAAAGCATATGACAGAGACTTTCTACATCTAACTCTTTTAAAATTTGGCTTTTCTTTTAAGTGGCGCAAATGGATTAATTCGTGTATTTTAGGGGAAAATTCTCAATTTTGGTCAATGGATGTTTGTTGGCTTCTTCTCCCCATCTAAAGGGGTTAGGCAGGGAGATCCTCTATCCCTGTCCCTTTTCATCATCATGGTAGAAGCATTAAGCATAATGATGTCAACTCAACACCAAACAAATGCTTGGCATGGGATTCCTATACCCCAAACACAAATTGTTGCCACTCATATTTCGTTCACTAGTGACATAATTCTATTTTGGGAACCTTCCTTAAGGGAGACCAAAAATATCAAGTCCACTTTGGATCTTCATTGTGACATTTTGGGATAGAAAATAAATGCAGCAAACAGATTGATGAATTCCCTTGGCTTCAAACAAGAATCTCTTCCTTGCAAATATCTTCGAATTCCTTTACTTTCAAGTTACAACAAAGGGTGCTTCTAGACCAACATCTCCATCTCAATAAAAAATAGAATTGTCTCCTGGAAAAACACCTAACTCTCTTTAGCATGTAGGATTCTCATGATTAAATCAGTATCACCCACAATTCCCAACTACACAATGTTTGTCCTTCCAATGCCAAAGCAAGTGAAATCTAATTTGGAATCCATGTTGAAGAATTTCCTTTGGAAAGGAAATAAGAATCCTAAGAACAAGATTCACCTGTTAGCATGGGAGAAGGCATGCTCTTCCAAATATTGTGGAGGAGCGAGCATTCAAAATCTAGATTCCAAAAACCAAGCACTGAGTGCTAAACTTGTTTGCTTGTTATACTCAAATAATTAATCTCTATGGACCTCCATTATTAGGGAAAAGTGCTTAGATTCCAATGAGCCAAAAATAATCTTCACTATTCTTGATCCTCCTTTGGGATCTCATATGTGGAACTTCCTTCTCAAATGTAGGGATTTGTTCCTCACTAACTTATCCTGGTTAATTCATGATGGCAAAAAAACTCATTTTTTAGAAGACTCCTATAATGGCTTCCCTCCTTTGGACAATATTGTAGGGCTCGAGGACATCAAAATGTCCTTAAAGTCCTATTGGGCATGCAAAGTTGTGGAATATCTCCAAAAATCCATTGCAAATAGAGTTAACATTGTGAAATCGATAGATTTGTTTACAATGTATGCTCCTACATCCCAACAATAGATCCTCTCTATACAACTTGACATGATTGACAGACTCTTTTGGATACCTTCCAAGACAGGGTCTTACACTATCAAACAATGGTACAAAACCCTGGTCCAAAGAAAAAATACTCCCCCCTTAAAAGGTTCTCCTTCTGCTGGAATGGGGTTGGCCTTCAAAAAGCGAGTACCTTCACTGGCTTGCATTGTGAGGAAGAATCTTAACTAGTGATAAATTCTCTCTCTTGGCATAGCTCAACCTTTTAACTATGTCTTATGCAATGAGGCCCTTGAAACAAAAGATGATCTGCTCTCAAACTGCATGTTTGCCAAACAATGTTGGAAATGGCTCCAACACAAGCTAAATTGGACAGCTCCTATCCAGTCGGACCTCAACTTGGTTTTGATTCATGGCCGGTTTTGATTCATGGCCAAGACTCTATGTTGACTCTTTTTTTGCAAGCATTTGGGATATTGCTCCAACCATCTTAGTATGGAGCATCTGGTGGGAAAGGAACAAACACATATTCAAAGAGGAAACTAGTGATGTGAGGATAGTCATAAACAACATAAAAAATTCAATTTTTGAATCAATAAAGGCACACACCTCAATAAAACAATAAGCTTGATTCTTCATTCACTTCCTGGGACAGTGATATTTCAAATCAATGGAAGTCTTTAAAATTACCTTTCAAAGGCAGCCTTGTGTTTAATTCAACTAAGTCAATAAATAGGAAGGAGATCAGATAGAAAATCCCCCATACAAACTTCTACAAGCTCAATTTTGATGGTGCCTCAAAGGGCAACCTGGGGATCTCTGGAATTGGATATGTCGTTAGAGATGATAAGGGCTCTTTCATCACAACAAGCTTCACCAGACTCCATAATTGCACAAACAATGTGGTCGAAGCTCAAGGCCTTTCGTATGGTGTCAGACTTGCAATCTCCTCCAAGGTGAAGAATTTAATCATTGAAGGGAACTCCATGAACAGAATCATGACCTTAAAAGATAAAGATGCATCAAACTAGAAGATTGATTACATCATTCAAGAAGTTATCTCAATAATGTTGCAGTTGGAAGAATTCGTCATTATCCATTGCTATAGAGAAGAAAACCAAGTGGCAGATCATTTGGCAAGGGTGTCTGATCCTAGAATGGGAAAAAATCCTAACTGATTCTGATCTATGTCTCAGCCAAGAATTGTTTTCCAATGTCAATAAAGACATTTCTACCTCCCAAATTGGCTAACATTCATTTTGGCTATTGTATGCGGGAAAAGCGGGCCGATAGAACTCAATATGTGGAAAATGGAGCTCTATGGAGACTTGCTCACACACCCATAGGACTTCTTGGTGCAAGCTATGGAGTCATGAAGTATGGCTCAGCTTCCCAAGGATGGTTCCATGGTTCTCTATCTTGCATGGTCCCTCAAACCAATGTTTTTGCTCTCAGATCACTGAGCAAAATGGTTTAGGGATGGCAAATGCAAGAACGAGGGATGCTTTTGTTGATTTTAATATGAGATGCATCCTAAGCTATGCATGATGCTACAAATGCAATAAACTAGCTATAAGATGACAAGGTTAGTAAACAAAACTATCCTAGCATGCTATATTAGTTCATGATTTAAGTTAGATGATAAGGAACATAGTCTAAATTAGCATATTTAGATTAATTCCCGTTTTAAAGAGAAGCTAAAAATGATGAGCATATAAAATATGAAAGCTTGAATGGATTTTAGTATAAGTGTGATGCTAAAGACTTGGATCTGAAAAATGGAGGAATGAGAGCTCTATTTATAGCAAAAACAGGGCAATGGATGGTCAGGATTGAAAGAGGCAATCAAGGGCCAAGTTTGAAAGTTGGGAATCCATGTTTGCAATTGGCACCAATGAAATGGTGACAATTGTCAACATAAGGTTGGTTGAGAGAAGATGTAAGAAACATTAAATGCTTGAGAAGACCTCATGGTTACCCTAGGGGTTAAGGGTTAAGGTTAAGTTAGGGTTATCCATTGGATAAAGCTTTTACCCAAAGGATAAACTCTTGTGCAAAGGTTTAAGGATAACCATGGTCAAAGCAATAAATGCTTGATGAGACCCTTGGTTTAGATGGAGGTTGAGTTTATGGAAATTCTTTAACCATGTAAGAGGGTTGAGTTAACCATTAATGGTTATGAAGACTTTGGGGATAACTTTGTAAGAGTCCTTCCAAATTTGGGGGCATTTAGCTTGTTGAATGGATAAAGGCTTTAATGCATTTTGAAGGCTTTACTCCAAATTTGACAAGTGACCTCCTCAAATTTAGGGGAAAGGGATAATGGATGGGTTTGGGTTAATTAATTAGGTTTAGAAGAATCTAGAAGAGGTTAGAAAGAGAGTTAGGATGCAAGTGGGAGGTGTAGAATTTTGCAAGTGGGTGAGGGAAAATAGGTTTTATTAAAATAAATTGCTTTATTTCAATTTGGTTGCAATTAAATAAATTAGATTTATTTAATTTAGGATAACTATTTTAATTAAATTTGAATTTAATTAAAAAGTGGATAGGGGCTTTAATTGAATAAAATGAATTTATCCTATTAAATGGTATAGTGAATTTAATTGAGTAATTTACTTAATTAAATAGAGGAATGTGGATTATTTAATTAAATTAGATTTAATTAAATAGAGAAATGAACATAAAATATTCATTTAGGAATATGGTCATTTTTATACGTCTACATTTTGCCCCTCTTTGAAGTGACGTGTGTGCACATGTTATTTCAAAAAAAATGATGTGTCGTTGCGATTTTATGATTGATGTCGTTTATAATTTTTATGTTATGCCCCAGATTTGATGTGTGATGCCCCAGATTCGATAAACGATGGTGATAATGCCTCCTCGGGAGATGAATCAAAATTTTGAAAAATTTGATTTGATTTGATAATTTGCGTTTGCGGCACAAGATTTTGGCTAGGTGAAACGTTTGAAAATGATTCATCTCCCGATAATTGACGTGTTTTAGGGTAGGAGGGAGACTGCGAGCAAATTACATGCTCATTGCCCTAACCCTAATTTCATTTTTCTCCTATAAAAGGGAAAAAATGCTTTGATTTGTTTCATTTGTGCTTGTTGACTTTGGAGAAAGAGACTTTTGGAGAGAAGACAAAATGTCTATTCCTTATTCTACGTATCGATTCGAGCGCGTTCGGAGGCATCGGAGACCTGTCGCACATGGACCACCAGTAAGTCAATGCTTTTGACCCTTTTTTGATTTTGAATTTGATCATTTTTTGTCCTTTTTTATTTTTGAAATTTGGTTTTAACGGTTTAGCGTATAGAAGTCGTAGTTTAGTGCATACGATAAATTAGGTAGCGCATAGGGTATTAATTTAGGGTAGCGTCCAAGAATAAATAGGTTAGCGCATGAAATTTTTAGGCTAGTCCATGGTCTCAAGTTAGCGCATGACGAACCTAGGGTAGCGCATCAGGTTAAAAGGGTAGTGCATAGGTGAGACCTAGCGCATAGGGTCAACAGGGGGTCGCATGGGTAGGGGGATTTAGCGCGTAGGTTAGACCTAGCGCATAGGGTCAAATAGGTAGCTCCAACATGGGATAAGTTAGTGCATAAGTCAATTTGAGTGCTTAGGGTAGGTTGGGTGGTGCATAGAGGAAAAAGAATAGTGCATAGAGCTAGTCTAGCGCATAGGGTAGACATAATAGCGCGTGGAGAAAACAGGGTAGCGCATGGGTGTATTTTAGCACACAACCAAGTTTTTGTAGCGCATGGATTGGGTTTCGCAAGAGTTAGTAATTTTTGAAGGTGAAAAATTACATAGGAAAAGGTCAGTTTTGGCTGGGGAGGTGGATTTTTGCCATTTGTTTTGTCTTTGATCATGTTTTTGAAAATGTGTCCAATATGAGTGTTGATATAACTTGATTTTATTTGCGATTTGTTTCAAGTTATTGATGTAGATATGAATGTGTTGTTTTGATCGAACCATGATTTGTTTTTGCACCGTTTCAAGTTCAATGTGTGGAGCCTAATTTGTGTTACAAGCTGATATGGGTTGGAAACTTGAGTTGTTTTACAAGCTGATATGGGTGGGAAACTTGATTTGTTTTACAAGTTTATGTGATGTGGAGACTTGAGTTGTTTTACAAGTTTTGATATGGTTTTTGAAAACTTGAGTTATGTTACAAGTTGATATGATATGATGTGGAACTTGATTAGATGAGCAAATTGTTTCATGCTTTTGATTTTGATATCTTTGCTTGGATGCGGAAACTGATATTGGACTCGTTTTGTGTTTTGATAGGAGCGATTGGGAGTGTTGCAGTCGCGGGAGTAGTTTCCCAGACCTTGGGCACTGATACCATGGTTGGCACAGGTTGACCTAGATGTGATCGAGAGATGTGGTTTATCATCTTTGCTAGACATGCCTCGGTTCACTGTGAACCGTGGTCTACTGACAGCGCTCACTGAGAGGTGGCACAGTGATACGAACACCTTTCACTTTGCCACGAGCGAGATGACAGTCACTCCAGAGGACTGTTATAGGATTTTGAGGATCCCAGTAGCAAGTGCTTTATTGCCCTACGAGAAGATGGAGGAGGGTGGTACTGAGGTGTTGCGGCGCATTTTTCATGATGAGACGGTATGTGGGTATGAGATCCCATGGCAGGAGTTCCTAGATTTAGATTATGCGCCCCTCCCGTAAGTACTAGCAGGGTTCATCGGTGGATTCCTTTGTCCTGATCACAGGTCAAAGGGATTCTCTGTGGGTTGGGGATTGGTTCTCGAGGAGATGGTGACCCAGGGTCGCAGGTTTGCTTGGGGATCGGCCATGTTAGCCCACCTGTACAGGGACCTTCATGAGGTTGTGTATTTGGGTTACGACAGTTTGTCAGCTGGCGTGACACTTTTACAAGTATGGTGCTGGGAGCACATTCCAGTAGTGAGACCACTGGTGGACAGAGACAGGCCTGCTGGGCGGGCATATGCTTATGGTTACAAGGGTCTAGTTGTCCAGTGTAAGCTGGGCAAACTGGAGCATTGAAGGAGGGTCTTGGATGATATCAATACGGTCGTCTGGCGACCGTATACAGATTGTGAGGTGATGCAAGTGCTAGGCTAGGTGAGTGTAATTCAAGACAAAATTGTCACAATAGGCCACCAAGGAAACCCAAAACACTCTACCAACCAGAATTACACCTTCAAATCACTCTTCAATAAATCATAAACAACATTCTGGACCCCAAGGATAACATTGACAAGATCTTGGGATCAAAAGTTGAAAATTTCTCAAGCCTACTCAAACCGGCTAAGCACCAAACTTGGCTTCAAGTTGGAATTTTGACAAAACAGTGAGTAGGGATCAAACCAAATGGTCAAGTTGGGTTCAAATTCCCATACAAACATGCTCCAGGTGTGGTGACACAACAAAGTGATCAATTCAACAAGGTTCCTTTGTAAAACCCCAAAATCCTTGTAGCCTTACTCAAGAGGACTTAACAAAGCAACTTTGCAAACTTTCAAATGAACAACAAAACAAAATGGATATCCAAATACCCTTTATTGAGAAAGGTCTAAATCCAAAAGGAGGAAGTCTGGAAAGCAAAGGAGACCTGCTGCCCTTCCCAATCAAGTAGGCCTAATTAAGGCTTAGATAGGTGGGTTTGTGAAGGAAGTGCATGAAAATTGATGGATCAGAATGTGTCACCAATTGGGAAAGTGCTTTCCACACCCCAATTGACCAAATCCATGAGTTTTTGCATTGGTTCAACCCCTATTTTGTTTTATCACCAATTTTGCATTTGAAAACTAGGTTGTCACATGAGGATGCCAACCTAAAAATCAAAGGAAAAAGCCAAAAACATCTTCCAACCTGCAAATTTCTTCCAGAATCATTGAATATATATACAAACCTCTCATTCCACCAATTTTTATAAGTTTTATACAGTGGACATGAGAGGCAATGCAAAAAGTGGTCAAACCCCTAGGGTTATGAGAGTTTCAAAACTGTTTTTAGAAAAAATGCAATAACTTTCGAACCAGAGCACTTAGAGACCTCAAATCAAAAGCAAAAGAAAGGTAAGAGGCCCCTCAATCTGAATCCATAAGTTAGAACTTCCCAGTAGTCTGAAAAAAATCCGTACAAGAGCAAAAACATGACTGTTTGCAGGAAAACAAGGTTTTTTATTGATTTCAAAAATGAAAATTTACATCCAATCCTTCATCACCCACCTGAAAGGGCTTATGAAGGCCTCCCCCATCAGTTACAACCAATTTTTGAACTAATTATCCAATGGGGAAGGTTATTTACTTACAAACAAAAAGTTGTCAAATGTTGTTATGACAACAATGACATTTTTTTTTGACAATTTTTGCTCAAAAGCACTTAAAAGTGAAAAATAACTTTCTAAATCCTACCAATGGTCATGAAGGACCAATTTATTGCCAAAAACAAGAAAATAACTCAAAAATCAAGTTTTATGACCCTTTGACCATAGTTGACCAAGTGGCTCATAAATTGCCAAACTTGGGACTAGGCCTCACAAATGGATCAAAAACAAGAATAATAATTCCTAGCATGAAATAAACATTCCAAGACACCTTAGGAGTCATAAAAAAAAGTAGGATAATCAAGTTTTTAAAGTTGGTGCTCTTGCACCATACTCCCCATGAGTTTTTGAACTCAAGTTCCCACTCGAGTCAAGTTTATCAAGTGAAGATCCATGATTTTGGATCTGCTCTTCAGTCATCCATGTGGCATCAATGGTGGGGAGTCCTTTCCACTTTACCAGGTACTGCAAATATGTCTTCTTCCTGGTTTGTTTCAAAATTTTAGAATCCAAGATCTTTTCCAACTCAACTGGCTTGCTTTGAGGAAGGTTGGTGACATAGTCTTCTTGGTCATGAAAGATTTGATCATTGGAAGTACCTGCACCTTCAGAAGGACCTGCAACAATGTCAATACCTGCATCACCTTTATAAGAGGTCAGATCACAAATATTGAAAATAGGAGAAATTTGCAAAGTAGGAGGAAGAGAAATCTCATAAGCATTGTCACCCATTTTGTTCAAAATGGTGCATGGTCCCACTTTCTTCATATGCAACTTGGAATATCTACCCTTAGGCAATCTTTCCTTCCTGAGGTATGCCCAAACTTTGTCTCCAATTCTGAAATGTACTTCCTTTCTCTTTTTATCAGCTTGGGCTTTGTACTTTTGAGTAGTATTTTGAAGGGTTTGTTTCACCTCTTCTTGCACTTTTGCTATCAAATCTGCAAGTTCCTCTCCTTGTGCACTGATTTTAAAATCAGATGGTAGATCTACCAAGTCTAAGGGACCCCGAGGATGCATGCCAAACACTGTTTGAAAAGGAGTCTTCCCTGTTGATCGGTTTAGAGAGTCATTGAATGCAAACTCCGCTTGAGGGAGTACCATCTCCCAATTCTGATTGTATTGCTTTGTTAGGCATCTAAGTAGATTACCTAATGACCTATTCACCACTTCTGATTGGCCATCAGTTTGTGGGTGATATGCAGAACTATAGGTCAGATTTGTGCCCAATTTCTTGAACAAAGTTCTCCAAAAATGGCCTTGAAACTTCACATCTCTATCTGAGACAATTGTTTTTGGTAACCCATGAATTCTAACCACTTCTTTGAAGAAGAGATGGGCAATATGTGAAGCATCATTTGTGCTTTTGCAAGGTACAAAATGTACCATCTTGCTGAACCTGTCCACAATGACAAAAACACTATCATACCCTTGCTTACTCCTAGGCAATCCCATTACAAAATCCATTGAGATTGATTCCCAAGGCCTAGAAGGTATTGGTAAGGGCTGATACAATCCTTGATTGGTTGACAAACCTTTTGCTTGCTGACATATTGTACAAATTTGAACAAACTTTTTGACATCATTTGCCATTTTAGGCCAAAAATAACTCCTTTTGACTAGATCTAGAGTTTTATCAATACCAAAATGACCACTCATGCCACCACAATGTTTTTCCTTGATAACATTAGACCTCATTGAGCATTTAGGAATACAAAGTTGAGATCCTTTAAACAATAAACCATCTTGAATGAGAAAATCTGAAAAATCAGTGTGATATTTACCCACAAGTTTAGAGCAAACCTCAAAAGCTTCACCAAAATCTGAATCACCTGCATAGAGAGTCTTCAAGGCATCAATACCAACGCTTTGAAGTTGGATTTCTTGCACCAAACCCACTCTTCTGCTTAATGCATCAGCCACTTTGTTGGCTTGACCCTTTTTGTGCTTGATAGTGAAAGTATAGGCTTGAAGTTGCTCCATCCATTTGATGTGTTTAACACTTAGTTTCTCTTGTGAGTTTAGGTAGCTAAGAGCATGATTGTCTGTGAAAACCACAAACTCCTTTGGTAGAAGGTAGTGTCTCCATTTTTTCAATGCTTGAACCATTGCATAGAGTTCAAGGTCATAAGTAGAATACTTCTTCTTGGCCTCATTGAGTTTTTCTGAAAAGAAAGCAATAGGTCTATTTTCTTGGCTTAGGACAGCCCCTATAGCCAAGTTGCTAGCATCTGTTTCAACTGTAAACACTTTGCCAAAATCAGGCAAGGTTAGAATAGGATATTGTGCCACCCTATTCTTCAAATATTGGAAAGCCTCATTGGCTGCATTAGTCCATACAAACTTAGTTTTTCTACCACCTTTAATTGTATCCAACAATGGAGCACAAATATGACTGAAATTTTTAATAAACTTCCTATAAAAGGTGGCTAATCCATGAAAACTTCTCACATCACCTGGATTCTTTGGTTGAGGCCAACTTACAATGGCTTCTACCTTGCTTGGATCCATCTTTAGTGTGCCTTGAGAGATGACAAAGCCCAAAAATGTGAGCTCCTTCTGCATAAAGATACACTTCTCTAGATTGATGATTAGTTTGTGCTCATGAAGCTTCCTTATAACCTGCTCCAAATGGTTAATATGCTCTTCTAAAGTGCTGCTAAAAATCAGAATATCATCAAGATATATAACCACAAACTTACCATTGAAATCTTTGAAGATTTCATTCATCAACCTCATGAATGTGCTTGGAGCATTGCTCAAACCAAAAGGCATGACAAGCCATTCATACAAACCATCTGTTGTCTTGAATGCAGTCTTCCATTCATCTCCCGGTCTGATCCTTATTTGGTGATAACCAGATTTGAGATCAACTTTAGAGAAGTAGCAAGCATTTCCAAGTTGATCCATTAGGTCCTCCATCCTTGGGATTGGGAACCTATATCTTATTGTGATCTTGTTTATAGCTCTACTATCAGTGCATAACCTCCATTTCCCATCTTTCTTGGGTGCTAATACTGCTGGTACAGCACAAGGGCTAAGACTCTTTTGAATGAGTCCCTTTTTCAACATCTCATGAACTTGTCTTGAGATCTCAGCATTCTGATTGGGTGTCATCTTGTATGGTGCCTTGTTGGGCAATGATGCACCAGGAATCAAATCAATTTGGTGGCACACATCTCTCAAGGGTGGGAGGGTAGGGGGCAACTCACTTGTGTTGACTTCCTTATACTTGTCAAGTAAACCTTTCACAACATCAGGAATAGGTGCTATAGGATCAGATTCATCTTTGTCCTTGGGTTTCACAACCAAAACAAAACTCTCTTCTTGAGACTCTTTCAATGTTTTTACCATCTCTTTCTCACCAATTACTATAACTGTGGGCTCTTTCTCTACCTTAGTGTCAGGCAAAGGTTTCATGGTATAGGCGACTCCATCTTTTACAATGGTGTATGTGTTCTTCCTACAACTATAGGTGGCATCCATGTCATATTGCCATGGCCTCCCTAGTAGAAGATGGCAAGCATCCATCTCTACAATATCACATAAAACTTTGTCCTTAAAGTCACCTAAAGAGAACTCAACCATGGTTTGATCAGTCACAAGAGTTTGCTGCCCCTTAGTAAGCCAAGAAACATGATAAGGAAAAGGATGAGCAGATTTGGTTAGTCCAAGTTTATCTACCATTTCTCTAGAAACCAAATTTTCAGTTGAACCGGAATCTATGAGTAGGTTACACACTTTACCTTGGCACCTTATCCTTGTCCTAAAGAGATTCTTCCTTTGGGGGGGTTCTTGGGTGTGGGGAACTTGTAGGAAGGCCTGCCTCATCATTAGGATTGTACCTTCTTCAGCATCAAGTTCATGTCTCTCCTCTTGGACCACTTGAGTTCTTCTTTCACCTTGGTTATTGTTATTGTTTCCTCTTTCAGGGCACCTTCCAGCATGGTGTCCTAATTGATTACAATTGAAGCATTTGAGGGGTTCATTTGATCTCCCTCTTCCTCTACCAAAATGTCTCCTCCCTCTAGAGTTTCCTCTACCACCATAGTCACCTTGTTCTTTGTTTCCTTGGGGCTGCTCCCAAGATTTGTTGTCATTACTTGACTGCCCTTTACTCCAAAAATTGCTCTTGCCTTTGGGGTTCTTGTTGAAATTGCTCCCTTTACCCTTGTTGCCTTGGTCTTGCCTCCTCTTCAACTTCTCTTCCACTTTAAGTGCCAATTGGTAGCATTTTTGTACTGTGGTGGGGGTACACAAATTCAACTCATCTTGGATATTCATTTTTAAGCCATTCAAGTACCTAGCTAACCTTTCACTTTCCCTTTCCACGGTCTTGGACTTCAAACACAACTTTTGGAACTCCTCGGTGTATGTGCTAATGTCCATGTCCTTTTGCCTGAGATTTTGCCTCCTCCTATGAAGTTGAACTTCATAATCTACAGGGATATAGGCCTCATGTATCTTGGCCTTCATGGTTTTCCAAGAGGTGATCAAACTCTTGTCCTCTTTCACCCTTTCTCCTTGAAGAAAGTTCCACCATGTCAAAGCTCCACCTTTCATCCTGGACTTTGCTATCTTGACCCTCTGACTTTCAGGGATCTCTTCACAATCAAAGAAACAATCTAGGGCATCAACCCATTCAGTGACCACATCAGGGTCCATCTTGCCATTGAAGGTAGGCAAGTCAAGCTTACTATCAGTGGTTCTCCTTGCCACTGTCTTGAGGGCATTCACAAGGTACCTTTGGTCTGCAGGTACATCATCAGCATCATCCTGCCATGAGGGTTCTTCTTCTTCTTCAACCCTTTCTCCAAGGTCTTCTCCTTGTCCCCTCTCTCTAAGCCTGCGGTTAAGACTGTTTACTTCATTCATAAGGGATTGCACCCTTTTTGCCAATTCCACATTTGTCATGTGGGGTGGAAGTCTTTCATTGTTATCATATTCATCTGCATTGTTCTCTGACATATTTCCCTCCTTAGGTTCAAACCCTAAGCTCTGATACCACTTGATGCAAGTGCTAGGCTAGGTGAGTGTAATTCAAGACAAAATTGTCACAATAGGCCACCAAGGAAACCCAAAACACTCTACCAACCAGACTTACACCTTAAAATCACTCTTCAATGAATCATAAACAACATTCTGGACCCCAAGGATAACATTGACAAGATCTTGGGATCAAAAGTTGAAAATTTCTCAAGCCTACTCAAACCGGCTAAGCACCAAACTTGGCTTCAAGTTGGAATTTTGACAAAACAGTGAGTAGGGATCAAACCAAATGGTCAAGTTGGGTTCAAATTCCCATACAAACATGCTCCAGGTGTGGTGACACAACAAAGTGATCAATTCAACAAGGTTCCTTTGTAAAACCCCAAAATCCTTGTAGCCTTACTCAAGAGGACTTAACAAAGAAACTTTGCAAACTTGCAAATGAACAACAAAAAAAAATGGATATCCAAATACCCTTTATTGAGAAAGGTCTAAATCCAAAAGGAGGAAGTCTGGAAAGCAAAGGAGACCTGCTGCCCTTCCCAATCAAGTAGGCCTAATTAAGGCTTAGATAGGTGGGTTTGTGAAGGAAGTGCATGAAAATTGATGGATCAGAATGTGTCACCAATTGGGAAAGTGCTGTCCACACCCCAATTGACCAAATCCATGATTTTTTGCATTGGTTCAACCCCTATTTTGTTTTATCACCAATTTTGCATTTGAAAACTAGGTTGTCACATGAGGATGCCAACCTAAAAATCAAAGGAAAAAGCCAAAAACATCTTCCAACCTGCAAATTTCTTCCAGAATCATTGAATATATATACAAACCTCTCATTCCACCAATTTTTATAAGTTTTATACAGTGGACATGAGAGGCAATGCAAAAAGTGGTCAAACCCCTAGGGTTATGAGAGTTTCAAAACTGTTTTTAGAAAAAATGCAATAACTTTCGAACCAGAGCACTTAGAGACCTCAAATCAAAAGAAAAAGAAAGGTAAGAGGCCCCTCAATCTGAATCCATAAGTTAGAACTTCCCAGTAGTCTGAAAAAAATCCGTACAAGAGCAAAAACGTGACTGTTTGCAGGAAAACAAGGTTTTTTATTGATTTCAAAAATGAAAATTTACATCCAATCCTTCATCACCCACCTGAAAGGGCTTATGAAGGCCTCCCCCATCAGTTACAACCAATTTTTGAACTAATTATCCAATGGGGAAGGTTATTTACTTACAAACAAAAAGTTGTCAAATGTTGTTATGACAACAATGACATTTTTTTTTGACAATTTTTGCTCAAAAGCACTTAAAAGTGAAAAATAACTTTCTAAATCCTACCAATGGTCATGAAGGACCAATTTATTGCCAAAAACAAGAAAATAACTCAAAAATCAAGTTTTATGACCCTTTGACCATAGTTGACCAAGTGGCTCATAAATTGCCAAACTTGGGACTAGGCCTCACAAATGGATCAAAAACAAGAATAATAATTCCTAGCATGAAATAAACATTCCAAGACACCTTAGGAGTCATAAAAAAAAGTAGGATAATCAAGTTTTTAAAGTTGGTGCTCTTGCACCATGAGGTCTAGGAAGAGGGTGGGCTAGAGATGTCCTATGTGTTTATGAGCCAGTTTTTGATAGGGCGGACGCCCTTTGTGATAAAGAGATTTCAGGTGGGCAGGGTGTTGAGGCAGTATGGTCGGCAGCAGGGTATACCACATGGGACCTGCTTTTATGTGCGGCGGAGATAGGATGTACCTGATTGGGGTCCCACTATTGACAGCGGAGTAGCCGTAGAAGAGTTCTCGAGCTTAGCGGGGCAGATATGGGACTATGCTCCCGAGATTTTAGATGCAGGGATGACCCATGAGTTTGCAGGTTTGTTTGCAATTCGTGCTATTGCCAGGATATCAGATCCTAAGGAGATGCGACCAACCTTTGATGATGATAAGGAGGATGTTGGGGGAGATGGAGACGATGAAGATGATGGAGGCAGAGGCGGACGACGAGGGAGAGGATATCGGGGGAGGAGAGGAGACAGGGGTAGGGATGGGGGAGGTCGAGTGGAGAGAGCAGTTCAGCGATCTGTGATGGATAGGGGGAGAGGAGGGCTGGCTATTGGAGTAGGGGAGGAGGGGAGAGTGGGAGAGGTGATGGCAGTAGTGGGAGGGACAGATGAGTGGAGGCGGCCGACACAGAGGAGGAGGACTGTTGAGTTACCTCCATTAACACCTAGGACAGGCAGAGGGATAGGGGGTACCCCTTCACAAGCGCCCCTACAGGTCCGAGTCCCGACGCATGTGGAGGGTGCGCAGATCAGGACCCTGCAGTTGACAGTTTAGCAGCTGCAAGCACAGCTATTGGCGCAGCAGCATCAGATTACTCAACTGACGCTAGAGCGAGACACAAAGATATAGCGGCGTGGTCGAGCAGAGGAGCTGGCTGCTAGTATTCAAAGAGCGGCAACAGGGGGCTCGATGAGAGATATTATGAGGGAGCTGTCCTTGAGAGTGAGGGAGGCGAAGTATTATAAATGCCATTACGAGGATGTCGTGCCCAGGGAGCACAGAGTACAGAGCTTTACGCAGGCGAGATCGAGTCGATCTTGAGAGACTGGGACATAGTCAGAGAGCAGAGGCGTGATGGGGCCCTCGAGACAGGATCCTCCTGGAAATCCAGAAGCTGGGACATCAGCTGCGAGACCATCCCCCTCAGGAGATAGTCATACTTGAGAGACGATGTCTCTATTGTATTTTTAGATCATTGTTTTGCTTGTACTGGGCACAGATATGATAGATTTTGTACATTTGGATCATTTTATATATATATATATATATATATATATATATATGACATCATTTTCTTTGATCATGTGATGTGTTATATGGATGCATGTTCTATGTGCTCTTTCTTTACTTTATGATGATGCAATGCTTAGATAGATGAGATGATGCATGATGTAAATGTATGATGTATGCTTTGATATGCTGTGAGATGTATCTTGAAAATGAGATGTATGATAATGATAATGATAATGATAATGATGTGAGATGTATCTTGGAAATGAGATGTATGATAATGATAATGATGTGAGATGTATCTTGAAAATGAGATGTATGATAATGATAATGATGCGAGATGTATCTTGAAAATGAGATGTATGATTATGATAATGATGCAAGATGTATCTGGAAAATGAGATGTATGATTTGATATGCAAAATGATATGCAACTACTTTAAAAATGATATGCAACTATTTTTAAAATGATATGCAACTATTTTGAAAATGATATGCCACTATTTATTTTTGGAGCATCCTCATTCTGTATTTGTCATCCTGATATAACCATATGTTATTTTGCTTTTGATATAGGTATCATCATTGAGCATTGATTTGTTCGGGATATATTGAAAATTTATACAAGCATAATGGTATAATTGAACCATAATGGCCTGAGAAAAATTTACATGATTTTTTATTTTGTAAGATAGCACAAGTGTCAAGGTATAATTGAACCAGGATGACCAGAGTGCAGATTGCGTATAAACAGACAAGATTAAACCATTTGTATGCGTAAAGTGGAATCATGTCTTTAGTGATATTCGATGTATCACGTCTCGAGACAAGTATTTACACAGTACAAATGATCGCCTCCCAGACAGAAGACTAAGAAAATATTGGAGGTTCTCCATGATCTCTAGCTTTGAAGCATTTAGTGAGAAAATGCAGAGAATACAATAATTTAAAAAGTTAAAATGCAAAAATAGTCAAGACTTTATGCGATAATGCAACATTTAGTACTTCAGAAAATTATCCATCTTTGGTATGTCTGTGATTCTTGTTTTAGTGATCCAATGTTTTGCTCTGCGATGGAGTGAAGTTTTTGGTCGCTGGATGTGATGTTTTTGAGTTTTGCAAATAGTTTTGATGTCTTGAACGTTTTGCAAGTGTTGACGATTTATTGTCCCTAGCTGAGTGTGCCTCTTGATGTGAATATGTACAGTGATTACCAAGCCATGGTGGAATGTGGTAAGAGGATATATGGATAGACCAGGATAGTGACTATGCTAAGTATGTCCTGAATGGAAATTTGCTAAGTGTCGGACAATGGCTGATAGTACTTTACTGCGAGTGCATAGATGTAGATGGAGGAGTTGTTCTTTCACAATGGCGCCTGTTACCAGGTTTTCACCGGTTGTTTTTATTGTACCCTTTTATTTGCTTTTTCTTGATTTTTTTTAAATTTTTGATTTGATTTTTGATTTTTTTTTTTGCTTGTTTTTCCTTTTTCCGTTCATTAGACTATTCAAGTGTAGTATTTCTTCAGATGAATGTTGTTGGTTGGTTCGTCGAGCACATCTCCCTCTGAGGTTGTGAGCTGATAGGCACCTGATCCATAGACTGATATGATGACATAGGGACCCAACCAGTTAGGTTCAAACTTCCCTTTCTTTTCTCGATCTTGTTGATTTCTTGGATTTTCTTTGAGGACTAGGTCACCAACCTTGAAATTACGAGGGATGACCTTGTGATTGTAGCTTCTGCACATGCGTTGCTGATATGCTTTGAGATGAGTGTAAGCATGCTGACGTCTTTCATCTAATAGTTCCAGTTCTTGCAGTCGGTTGACCCGATACTCTTCATCTAGGATTAAGCCTTTTAGAGAGACTCTGAGAGACGAAATTTCTACCTCCAGCGGTAAAATAGCTTCAGATCCATAGACCAATGAGAAAGGTGTGGCTCCTATAGGTGTGCAGATGCTAGTTCTGTATGCCCAAAGTGCTAGATTGAGTTGTATATGCCAATCTTTGCCTGCATCATTTACTGTTTTCTTGAGAATTTTCAGTATTGTTTTGTTGGATGCTTCTGCTTGACCATTCCCCTGGGGGTAGTATGGTGTAGAGAACCGATGTTGTATTTTGAATTGTTCACATAGTTCTCAGACATCTTGGTTTTTGAATGGTTGTCCATTATCGGTGATGATGGAACTTGAAATACCATATTTGTAGATCAGATAATTCAGGATAAAAGACACAATTTGCTTTCTAGTTACTGTGGTCATTGGGATGGCTTCTATCCACTTGATAAAGTATTATGTTGCAGTTATAATGAACTTGTGTCCATTTGAAGATGAAGGATGAATTTTGCCGACCAAGTCTAGTCCCCACTGACAAAAGGGTCAGGATGTTGTAAATGGCTGCAGTTCCTGTGTTGGTGCATGTATCAGATTGCCATGGATTTGGCATTTAGGACACTTCTTGGCGAAGTAGTAAGAATATTTCTCCATTGTAGGCCAGTAGTATCCCATCCTTAGAAGTTTTTTAGCAAGAGTAGTCCCACTTGAATGTGTTCCACAAATACCTTCGTGCAGCTCGTGTAAAGCGGAATCAGAATCATTATGAACAAGGCAATGAAGAAGAGTACCATCTAGACCTCGACGATACAAAGTATCAGCAGTAAGGGTATAACGGGCGACTTGTTGGATAAAAGTACGTTTTTGGTTCCAGGATAAGTCAATGGGTAGGATGTTGTTCTTTAAATAATCATATATCAATCCATATAAAGGTGAATTCGAACCGGTTAAGGCATAGACAACATGGGATTCAGAGTGGTCATAGGTCGGGGAGAACAGTTGCTCTACCAGGAACTCATAACGACTCTGTTGCTCTGGAATTTGTAGTAATGAAGTGATAGTAGCCATGGCATCAGCTGCTTTGTTGTTCAACCTTGGTATCTGCTCAAAGGTGATGTGTACAAAATACTGTTTGAAGTCATCCACCATTCGTTTGTAGGGTAGTAGCTTGTCATCCTTTGTCTGATAGTCGTTGTTGATTTGATTGACGATTAGTTGTGAATCTCCATAGACCATTAACTCTGTGATTTTCCATTCTACGGCCATTTTGATGCCTATAACCAATGCCTCATATTCAGCCACATTATTTGTGCATGGGAACATAAGCCTATATGATCTTGGTATAGTGTGTCCTTCAGGAGTGATGAAAAGAATGCCAGCACCTAAACCATGTTGGGTGTACGATCCATCAAAGTATAGGGTTCATTGTGTGGTAGAAATAGCAAGAACGTCCTTGTCCGGAAATTCGATCTCCATAGTTTGTTTTCCTGGTAGCGGTGCTTCAGCTAGTTGATCTGCAATTGCTTGTCATTTGATGGCTCTTCATTCAGTGTATTGGATGTCAAATTCACTGAGAATCATGACCCATTTAGCCAATCTGCCAGTAAGAGCTGCCTTGCTGAGTAGATATTTGAGAGGATCAATTTTTGCTATTAGCTTAATTGTGTGTGCTAGCATATAATGTCGAAACTTTTGAGATGCGAAGACTACTGTTAGACAAGCCTTCTCAATGAATGTGTAGTTGAGTTTAGAGGTGCGACTGGTGGTACTAGAACTGGTGGGTTCATCAGATACTGTTTGATTTGATAAAAAGATTCTGCACACTTGGTCTCCCATCTGAAAGGTACATTCTTATGGAGCAAATGATTGAATGGTAGACTTTTATCAGCTAGTTGAGCGATGAATTGCCTGATTGATTGAAGTTGTCCTTGTAGAGATCTGAGTTGACTAATATTATTTGGTGGTGGCATTTCCATAATGGCTTGTACCTTTGCTAGATCCACTTCAATACCTTTAGCTAAGACAATGTAGCCTAGTAACTTTCTTGACGTAACCCCGAAGACACACTTCTTAGGGTTGAGCCGAACTTGGAATTTCTCCAATCGATCAAAGATTTTTGTTAGGATGCCGAGATGTTCTGCTCTGGTGAATGATTTAGCCAGCAGATCGTCCACATAGTCTTCCATGAATGTGTGCATCATGTCATGAAATATTGTTGTCATTGCTCTTTGATAAGTAGCCCCTGCATTCTTTAAGCCAAAAGGCATGACATTCCAACAATACGTTCCCCAAGGACAGGTGAATGCTATTTTATCTTGATCTTCTGGCGCTATTTTGATCTGATTATAGCTTAAGAAATTGTCCATTAGTGAGAGCACTGCATGGCCCACTGTGAGGTCTACAATTATGTCGATGCTGGGTAAAGGAAAGTCATCTTTTGGACAGGCTTTGTTGACATCTCTGAAATCAGTGCAGATTCTGATACTGTCGTCTGGTTTTGATACTGGCACTATGTTGGAGATCCATTCTGCATAGTCGATGGGTCAGATGAATCTGACATCTAATAGTTTCTTTAGTTCAGCTTTGACCATGAGTGCCACCTATGGATTCATCTTTCGTAGTTTTTGTTTGACTGGCTTAACTCCTGGAGAGATGGATAAGTGATGCATGATTAAGTGTGGATCAATTCCGGGCATATCTACATAAGACCAAGCAAAGTTAATTTGCTTTTCTTTAAAAAAGATGATAAATGTCGATCTTTCCTCCTCTGTCAGAGATTTTGCTAGGTGTATGTTTTTGACTGCTTATGTGGTACCAATGTTGATTGATTGAGTGGGCTCAATCAATACGGGTGATCGTTCATGAAAGTGTTCTGGAAGAGTGTCAAGTCTCCCATCTTTAGGTGCCTTAAAAAGGTTTTCACCGTCAGATGCGTCCTTTATTTTTACTTTTTTGTGATCAAGAGCTGCCATTGATTGGTTTTCAGCATCAGATCTTTTATTTGGTTCATTTTTGCGACTGAGAGACTTGGCACTCCCTGGTGTACAGACATCGTTACTTTGTTTACTGGTAGAGCCTATTTTCGAGTTAACGGTACATAGGTAATGGATAATAGATTCATCGTCTGGGAAAATTGGTATATCATGTATTTCGTGTTCATCCTAGTCAATGAGGTCGAGAAAGACAAGCAGTAAGGAATCATTCGGTGGATCAAGTTCTGCTACTGTAAGTGTCAAGACAGAGGTTTCATTGTGATTGGTTTTGGTAAAGAAGCCAAGGATTTCGTTGAGGTCTTCGATGGTATCATCTTCCGTATAGACTTGTTCATAATGTTTCTGTTTGCTTTCCTTGGCGTCATAGATATTCTGCGGTCCAAATTCAAGAGGTCTATCTTTTGCGTTATGTTCTTCTTGAGAAAGGGATATGGTACCAGTATTATCAGTGATATCTACAGTAGCATTTGAGTAGCTACCCCATTCATATTCATTGGAATCAGTCTCTAAGGCATCATCCCAGATTCTATCAGTGCTATAAATAGGTATGTTGTAGAGTGAAAATAGATCTTTGATGATGGATACCAGTTTGATAGTTTTTGTTGATTCGGTGTCAGATCCTACTTCTACTTTCTGTATTTGTTCATAGACTGTGCCTCCTGGGGGATTAATAATGGTATCAGGAGATGATACTATCAGTTCTTGGGATATTGGCGTTTGAATATGAGCTACTGCTGTAGATATGCTTTCTTGTGGCTTAGAAGCTTTTCCTGATGTTTCTTCTGTTCTTGACGTTCACATGCCTTGCGGATTGTTTCTGTTGACTCAAATAGTGCTTCCTGCCAGGATTCTTCTTTGTACTTCTTCTTTTCTTTCCATTGAGGTTTTGGAGTTATGCGTGGTGTCTTTCTTAATAGGAAAGTGAGTTTACAACCTAATCCTGTTTTGTCTCTACTGGGCTGTGAAGGAAGATCTATGGGTTCAGTGACTCCTTCTTTGCATTTTTCAATAGGTCCTTTACCATCATATCCCATTTGCTGCATGATTAAGTAGCCATTTCCATATAGGTGTGTTGGCAAAACTATGTCCAGAGCAGCTGCTCTGTTATCTTCTTCCTCATCTTTGTATAACCAGCTAAGAATGTCTTTATCTTCTGATTCATGTGCTAGAGTGCCTAATTGGATGAAGGTACCATCAAATTTGGTGATGGGTTGAGTTACCTGATGTGTTGATGAAGTAGGCAATCCATGAGATCTGGGTGATGTCAGTAATTTGGCCAAACACATGGGTTCCAAAGAGTATTCTCCCATACCTTGTTCTTTGATTTGCATTTTCTGTTTGAAATCTCCAGATAATGATTAAGGCTTTCCCTTTTGTAGATCTGATGTTGAGAATCTCTATTTTTCCCTATTATGAGGAACCAAACTGTCCTGGGCTGCCCCCATTGCATTACAATGTTGAAATGGATTGTGATCAGCAGATATAGAGACCTCTTGTCCGTTATAAGAAAATTTGACACACTGGTGATACGTAGAAGGCACTGCTTGCATTTCATGTATTTAGGGTCAACCTAATAAAATATTATAGGTGAGGTCTATATCTAAGACCTGACACATAGTATCTTTTTGCACTGGTCCAACTTGAATGGGTAACATCGCGGTTCCTTTAGATGACCTTTCCTCATCATCATAGGCCTTTATGGTAATCTTTTTACAGGGATCAATAGACTCCTCCGAGAAGCCTAATGCACGGATAAGCTTTAAAGTACATATATTAAGTCCAGCTCCTCCATCTATTAAGACTCTTTTTACTCGGTGTTTATAAACGATGACTTCAATATGGAGAGGAGTGTTATGCAGATGACTCAAGGAAGTATTATCATGCTCTGAGAAGGTGAGATTATGAGGCCCTGTCATATGGGTGACCATGGCTTGAAATCTGTCTGCATCCAGATCTTGAGGTACATTTGTTTCCAAGAGCGCTTGTTCCAATATGTTTTTGTGTTTGGGCGATAGTTTCAGCAATTCTAGTATGGATATTTGAGCTGGAGTTTTGCTTAGTTGGCTGACTAAATCATATTGGATCTTTGGTGTAATGGTTGTAGGCGCGGTATGTCCTTTCAAGACATATTTCAGAGTTCGGGTTGTTACGTTGACAGATTCATGATCATGCTGGTCTCGGATTGTGATGACATTTACCTGATGGTCTTCAGCTGATATGTGATTGATGGTGTTATTGTAGATGTGGTTGATACGAGCTCCACGTGTATCGTTTGAGGTTGAAGCTCCATCTTTGTTGTAATTTGGAAGAGGATTTTTAAAGGCTCTGTGGTCACCATTTGTTTTGAGACCATCTACCGTTAAGTCACCTCGATCAATCATGTCTTGAACAATGTTTTTCAATCTCATGCAATCGTTCATTCGATGACCCTTGTTACGATGAAAATCACAATAGTGTGAATCATTCCACCAAGGTGGTTTGATTTGGGGTTCATAGTTACTGATTGTAGGCAAAGAGAGAATCTTGTTTGGCAGAAGTTCTCGGAATGTTGACTCTAGTGATTGCCCCAGTGGTGTGAAGACACGCTTTTGGAAATTGTTAGTGTTGTCGCGTGAATTGTTATTAGGTCCTTGATTTGTGGTTTTGTTTTGAGTATCATTGGTGTTGTTTGCGTGGGGTTGACCTTGATTGGTGTTTTGTGCATATGTGGTAGCGTTTGGATTAGCACCTTTAGGATTTTTCGTAGCCTGAGGATTTCCGGATAATGCGAGCACTGGTTGCTTAGATTTTGGATCATGTGATTCATTGTTGCCTTCATTTTTGTTTCGAGTCCAGAATCGAGACTTGTCCAAGTTGCTGTTGTTTTGGTTATTGTTTATTGCAGTTTGATGAATTTGTTCCTTCTTTGAAGAATTTGAGTGTTCCCTTTTTGACACATGCTTCCTCTACTTGAATGTTGCTTTCAATCAATTTAGCGAAAGACGGTATGCATTGGAGTTTGAGCCTGTAACTCATCTCACCATTCAAGTCGTCGATGAAGATTTCCATTTTCTCCTTTTCAAGAATATCTCGAGGATATCGTGATACCATACGTTGCCAGCGTTGAAAGAATATCATGAATGTTTCGTTGTTCTTTTGTTTGGTGTTGCAGACGTCTGGCATGGTTATAACATGTTGAATGTTATAGGAATATTGTGTTATGAACTTGTTAACCAATTCATCAAACGATCTGACAGGCAGCGTAATTTTGGATAACCATTCCATTGTTTGCCCTCCCAAGCTTCTTGGGAATAACCTCATTAGATAGGTGTCATCATGAGCAAATTCAAGACTCATGGTACAGAATTCTCTGACATGATCACAAGGATCACTTTTTCCATCATACTTGTCGAATTTAGGCACGTCTGAGTTTGGAGGAAAAGGGATCATGTGCAATCTTCTGTCAAAAGGATAAAGACAAATTTCGTTTAATGAGTACCGCACTGTTGTCCCTTGTTGCATGTCTTGCATTTGTCTTTGTAACATTTGCATTTGTTGAGTAAGGGCAACCAAAGGCGCATTGTTTTGTTGAGGGAAAGGTTCTTCTCTTGTATTGATCCTGGGTTGAAATGGTGTATGGAATGGTATGTTTTGCTCGGGAATGTATTGCCTTGGTGTATGTTGTTCCGGTATGTTTTGATCAGGGATATCTTGTTCAGGGTCGCATGCTTCCCTTTCTCGTTGTCATTCTTGATATTCGTAATGTTGAGGTCGTGTTCTAAACACATCCGCGTCAAGGTTTTCAGGGAGTTTTACTCCTTTACTTGTGAGCATGAGCAAATATTTTTCTTTGTCATTTTCCATGAGCCTTTCTACAAGCTTTTGGAATGAAGCGCTTTCCTGACATTCCTGAAGAAGCTCTTCAGAAATTTCAGTATCCTCTAGGTGCAGACCTTCAAAAGGATTTGACAACCTTCGATTCATACTGGACTCTGCCTGTACCTCGCTTTGTTGGTTTTGTTGGGAGCAAGTAACAGGCATTTTAGTAGAAACTTTCAGTGACGAAGGGGACAAAATCCTCTTCGATATGTTGCTCGGGGGTTGGTGGTTTAGGTCGGGGTGTGTTATAAGTGATACACTCGTCGGGCAAGAATGTCGGATTGATCCTTCCTCCACGGTTTATGATTTGATTAAAAGCGGATTTTTGACAATATGCCATAGTCTTTAAAGGCTCTTTGTCAAATTCGTTGGATTTGTTTTGGATATAACGTTTGACGTGATGAAGAAATACTCGATGAGATTTGAAGAGTTGACGATTGATGTATAAAAACTTGTTTCTCTTGATAAATTTGGAAAAACTAGGTTGTTGTTTCTTCAACATGATGTTACGATAAAGATTCTTTCTTCTCAGAATATGGGGATTAGTCATGCATAAGTGATCAATGGTTTCTTTTGAATTGTTTTGGATTTAGTTTGATGTTGTTTTGTAAATTCAAGTTTTACTTTTATCAAAGTGAAGGTTTAGATGCCCCTTCATGACAAAGCGTGTCAAATGATATGGATAAAAGTCTCCTGATATGGAAACTTGATTTGACAACCTGAAGTTTTTAAACAAGTGTTTTTGAGATGAAATCCGTGAGATGACAAAGGATCTTTTGATACTTGTGATGATGTTTTCGGATTTTGATAGGATAGATATGTTTTATCGTGCGATCAGTTTTAGATTTTTACAACGTTTGTTTTGACACAAACTTTGCTCAAGAAATAGCTTTTAAAGCTTTGTTTTCGCTACTCTACTTTGATGAAAAATGATGCTGATGAAAAAAACCTTCTGAAGATGTTTTCCAGATTTTCAAAATTCCTCACTGTTTTGCCCCCTGTCTTTCTATTTTTGGTCATGCGCTAAAACATAGACAAGATGCGCTACTATATTTACTTCATGCGCTAAAAGAACGACCACATGCACTAGGCTGCCCCCAGCCATGCGCTAAAGTTTCAACTGTTAAAATTTTGTTTTCTGTCTGTTTTGAAAAGCTATGCATTAGTATGGGTCTGCGACGCGCTAACTGTTAAACCCTACGCGCTAAAGTTTGGCTGCCACACGCTAAGCTGATGCTTTAATGCACTAAGCTATTTTCCCGATGCGCTAATTGTTTAACACTGTTTTGGAATTTTGGATAAAACGCTATTGTTTTGACCAGACGCGCTCACTTGATGCTTGGATGCGCTAACAGAAATACCTTACGTGCTAAGAAGTTGTTCCCACGCACTAAATTGCCCTGATTTTTTTCTTTGGTTGGTTTCTTTGCAATTTTTGGATTTGATTGTGAGTTTTTCAGTCTTGATGGATGATTTTCTGAAGTAGTAAATGCAAGCACAACACAAAAAAGACAACCATTTTGCCTAATCTAACAAAAAGTGTATGTTCTGCAAGGATGTGTTCAAATCCCCAATGTTTTAACAGGTTTGGATATGAATAACACACTTCAGAAAGACTCTTTATTCAAAAGTCATAAATAACATCATAGCCCACTAGTCTCGATACTTCTTCAGATCAAACAGCCGTGTCACCCCCTAGAGGGCGCCCGTTTTTTTGCCTTTTGCTAGAAATTAACTCAAAGTGAATTGCTTCACAATTGAGTAGTTATCTTAGGAGATATATGGTGAGTGATCTTGGGGGCAGATTCTTCCCCACCCTTGCACTATGATGTTATAAATGTCTGGTTACTGACTTGGTTCAAGGTTTCTATTTCTATGGTTCGTAATCAGGCTTCCTATTTGGCCGTCAATGATAAACTCCCTTAGGAGGCTTCCCAACCTTTATAACAAAGGCTTTACGTATCTCGAAGATACTGGGGGAAGGCTAATCGCTGCGCGCAACTGTTGAAAAGGACTTTCGTTACTTTCCACTTTTGATTATAGTGGGTTGGAACACTTGGCGTCAAAGTCGTTTCCCACTTAGGTCGTTCCCTTCACACCGGCCATAAATGGCTTTAAGAGTTGATTTCAACTCCTCGGGAAGGCAGGCCTGCTAAAGGATTTTATTTGCTTGAAGTAAAGAAAGCTTTAAGAGTGGTCTGGATTTTTGATCACCTAGTTAAGGGGAGAGCATATTCCTTCCACTTTTGAGACAAGGCAAACAATTTTTCTTTTTAGCCTTTTAAGATAAATGATTTGCTAACTTCTATTGGGAGATGTTGCTCCAAAAAGCATGGTGTTAATTTTATTCCCCAAATCAATGATTATTTAATCTAAGGAAATAATCGAGTCAACAAAGCAAAAGGTTCGATTTGGTCAACAACAAAAAAAATTGGTAAACAAAAGGGGAATAACTTCCCTCTTTGATTGCAACAAAATTTTTAGGTGAGGTTATTTCTTTTGCAAAAAAATTGAAAATGAATCCTTTTATACACTAAAGGATGGTGAGGTTCTTTCCTTTGCAAAAAATTTGAAAATGAATCCTTTTATACACCAAAGGATGGTGAGGTTCTTTTTATAGCTATTTTTGCAAAAAAGGAAGGTTTGTATGGTTATTTTTAAAGCCCAAAAATAGGTTTTCTCCTATGAAAGCAAGAAATGTTCTGACTTGTGGTTCTTTTTATAGCCCAAAGGAAACAAGTGAGTTCAATTTTAAGGAAAAAAGAAGTTCAAAATTTTTAACTAACTTAACTAAGTTAGTGAAAATCCTAACTACCTTAATATTTTTAAAATTAAGCTCCCATCTGCAACAAATTTGTTAGAATCCTGCAAGAAAACAAGTGGAAAATGTTAGATGGTTGGTGGACTTCAACAAGTCTACTTTTTTTACTCCCGGTTACAGATTTTAAAATTTTGATTTCTGTCTATTTTTGATGCGCTACAGAACAAACTGTACGCGCTACAAAATATCCGTGATGCACTAAAAGAAATTGGTGATGCGCTACACTGTTTTCGGGATGCGCTACTCTATGTTCCGGAAGCGCTACTCTATTTTTCTCCCGCGCCGAGACCTATAGGAAATGTTTAGTACTCTGATGCGCTAATAAATAGACTTTACGCGCTAGATGATGGACCCAACGCACTGAACAATGAACTGGATGCGCTAGGCTGTTGACCATATGCGCTAGGGAATGATTCCCACGCGCTGATTCTCATTTCCCGCAGATCTGCAAAAGTGGTTATATTTGAAAACCGATTTGATATATGGGGTAATGCCCCACAGTGGGCGCCAGAAATGTATGCGGGAAAAGAAGGCTGATAGAACTCAATATGTGGAAAATGGAGCTCTAGGAGCCTTGCTCACACACCTACAGGACTTCTTGGTGCAAGTTATGGAGTCATGAAGTATGGCTCAACTTCCCAAGGATGGTTCCATGGTTCTCTATCTTGCATGGTCCCTCAAACCAATGTTTTTGCTCTCAGATCACTAAGCAAAATGGTTTAGGGATGGCAAATGAAAGAACGAGGGATGCTTTTGTTGATTTTAATATGAGATGCATCCTAAGCTATGCATGATGCTACAAATGCAATAAACTAGCTATAAGATGACAAGGTTAGTAAACAAAACTATCCTATCATGCTATATTAGTTCATGATTTAAGTTAGATGATAAGGAACATAGTCTAAATTAGCATATTTAGATTAATTCCTATTTTAAAGAGAAGCTAAAAATGATGAGCATATAAAATATGAAAGCTTGAATGGATTTTAGTATAAGTGTGATGCTAAAGACTTGGATCTGAAAAATGGAGGAATGGGAGCTCTATTTATAGCAAAAACAGGGCAATGGATGGTCAGGATTGAAAGAGGCAATCAAGGGCCAAGTTTGAAAGTTGGGAATCCATGTTTGCAATTGGCACCAATGAAATGGTGACAATTGTCAACATAAGGTTGGTTGAAAGGAGATGTAAGAAGCATTAAATGCTTGAGAAGACCTCATGGTTACCCTAGGGGTTAAGGGTTAAGGTTAAGTTAGGGTTATCCATTGGATAAAGCTTTTACCCAAAGGATAAACTCTTGTGCAAAGGTTTAAGGATAACCATGGTCAAAGGAATAAATGCTTGATGAGACCCTTGGGTTAGATGGAGGTTGAGTTTATGGAAATTCTTTAACCATGTAAGAGGGTTGAGTTAACCATTAATGGTTATGAAGACTTTGGGGATAACTTTGTAAGAGTTCTTCCAAATTTGGGGGCATTCAGCTTGTTCAATGGATAAAGGCTTTAATGCATTTTGAAGGCTTTACTCCAAATTTGAGAAGTGACCTCCTCAAAATTAGGGGAAAGGGATAATGGATGGGTTTGGGTTAATTAATTAGGTTTAGAAGAATCTAGAAGAAGTTAGAAAAAGAGTTAGGATGCAAGTGGGAGGTGTAGGATTTTGCAAGTGGGTGAGGGAAAATAGGTTTTATTAAAATAAATTGCTTTATTTCAATTTGGTTGCAATTAAATAAATTAGATTTATTTAATTTAGGATAACTATTTTAATTAAATTTGAATTTAATTAAATAGTGGATAGGGGCTTTAATTGAATAAAATGAATTTATCCTATTAAATGGTATAGTGAATTTAATTGAGTAATTTACTTAATTAAATAGAGGAATGTGGATTATTTAATTAAATTAGATTTAATTAAATAGAGAAATGAACATAAAATATTCATTTAGGAATATGGTCATTTTTATACGTCTACAACTACTATTTTTTTTCTCCTTGTGCAACAACTCTCTTCAATAATCCTATCTTTTAAAGATTGGAGTGGATTTTCCTTTTGTTGGTAGCTTCTTATCCAAGGCTTACATCTTGCAGCATTCAATAATCACTCTTGCATCACCTTATAGTCACTCTTGTACCTAGTCTCTCGGGTCTTGGACAAATGGCACATTTCATCCCTCCCTCGCATGTGTTTATGCAAGAACTCATGTCAAATTCATTATGTATGGCTTTTGTGAAAGATAAGTGCACATATTACAGAGTACTTGCTCCTCGTTGGCACATTACTTACATGGGCGATTGACAAGATTGTGTACAAAATAGATGCTTTGTTTGTACTTCCTCCCATTTCCCTCCCGCTGCCAGGTCTCCTCTCACAATCTTTCAAGTAATTTCATGATGAGAAGCTTTTCAACTTACATGTGTGTGAGCCAGGTGTTCGGCCTTGACATCAATTTGCGTGTGCCTCGTTAAAATCCCGTGTACTTGCTAGATTTCTCAAATCCTTTCATACCTACTACATGTGTTACCTGGAATAAATACCATGTTCGAATTAAGTTTGGCATTGGTTTTTGTCTGCTTCGATATGGATTTTTTAGTGCATTTGCAGGGCAAGTATGTGGAAGTGCTTCTAGGAGGAACCATCCCTCACTTCACCATGTCTTCAACCTTCGCCATCCCGTTTTCCAACATTTTCAGAGTCATCACAATTGTCCAAGGGTGCAGATTGGTTGCAAGGGAAACTTTTTCTACTGCCTTTGGAGGTTGCTTCATGGTTTGCTTTAGTTATCATGCATACTTCTTGGTCTACAGAGACTACAAAAATGCTTATAAGCACCTTCATGCACCCTTCTTTGTACACCTAGGAGGATGTTTCCTCTACTCTAGCAGATTACAACATTTTTTTGGGTCCTCCTCTGGTTGTCGGATTCTTGAACAGAGTTGAGATCCTTGAAGATTCAACTCCTAGGTTTGTCTAGATCTCCAAGATCAATAGTTTGTTGATGGACTCTTCAGGCCCATTTGATGCATGGATTCAGTATTACAGTGACCTCATCGGTGAGCTATTATATTCTCTTACTAAAAAAAATGATGCCATTAGAGAACTTATAAACCATGCTGAAATTGACCCATGGGTTCCCTTCATCATTTCCAATGCCTTCAGATTTAGAATCATGTGAAGAATCTTCTAATGAATGACATTCATGAAGTAGGACTTTTCTCTTCACCAATTTGTGTTTTGTTGTCATCTCATAATCCTATAGTGACTATCACTTTATGGTTGGACTAGATAGTTGAGATCATATTCTCTCTTCTGAGCTTGTGGGTTGATATTTTTCCCCACTTTTTGTACTTCTAATAACAATTCTTGTTTGGGATAATAGTAGTCTGAGAGCTAACAATATCTCTCTCCTTTGACTCTCTTCCTCAAAATATTTAATCAATACTTTTATTATATATATACAATATACTGTAGGCTTCGACCTTTTACCCCCCCAAAAATATAGTTCTAAGTATATTTATATTTATATCTAGAGAGTAGTTTAGTTTACCTTGTATCAACTCTATTAGTGATCTATTGTTTTATTGTTATTAACATGATCCTCACCAAGTGAATGTAGAAGCCCCTAAGGGTGGTTGGTATGAGCACATCTCTTAACATACTTTTTCATTCATAGGTTGTCTTTCAATGCTTCCACCAATATCTTCATTGGTTTTTGTTGCATCATACTCATCGATATATATGAGAGACTTGCACCTGTATCTCTATTATATTTAGTTAGTTATTATTTTGGTGAAGTAAATACCTTGAAAGAGATATGAAAGGGGAGCCTATACGTGTTCACCCTAACTTTGGAGGTCCATATGGAGTGCCACATAGTCCTCCAAGTCACCATTTTTTTTGTCATGTGAACTATTGAGAGCTTAATTGGAAGAAAAAAAATTGTGTGTTTGCCATGTGTATAATGATGATTCATCTAAAGTGTCAAAAATTTACTATTTTGGTGTTTTGATTGTTACTTGCATGGGTCCACCCTATTGAACACACCACAAAACCGAGAGGGCGATGAATTAGTCTAGACCTCAAATATTCTTAATTTCTAATCTTTAAACTTCAAATCACAAGTATATAGTTACAACAATAATAAATCATTAAAGCACATTGCACATCGAACACAAGATTTACATGGAAAAACCTAAGCAAGGAAAAATGACAGTGAGAATCACACTCACAATATGAATATAGTTTATTACAATGTTGCCTTTGGAACTCACTATTCCTAAGAGGACTTGCAAAGCTAAGGAGCACAACCTTAATGCAAGATATAAAAATATGCCAAGAGACATTATCTTTTGGCAAAGAATGGAATAGCTAAAATGAGAAGAACAAGATCTCCTAATCATGAAATTGTCCTTAAACCACTATATCAAGTGACCAATATCATGGAAAACACATCTGACTTCAAACATTGTCTTTGAACACTATCACACTGAATATATCATCATCAACGCTCTTCACAAATTACTTTCACACATCTCCAACACCAAATTTGCTTGTAAATCATTCACATCTTCTTCTTGTGAATTCATATACATCCCATACTCTCACTCACACATTTGCACTCCTTTATATACAAGATTAAACATTAAAACCCTTGACTAGGTCGACCAAAGATAAAATAGACAATATTACATAATTTTGACCACCCAAACCTATAATATCCATTTTGGTCCACTCCAAGAGATACAAAGGGCCCAAATATATCACAACACATCATTTCTAAGCAATTCCAATGAAACACACAAACACATCCTCCAAAGTTAGTATTAAATGAAACATGTAGATAAACATTAAATCACATTAACTAGTTAACCCAAAAACTATCCTTCAATGCAAATTACACAATGTGGACCTCCACACACCATGGTGAGACCCAAAACACTAACCAAACTCATTCTCCAAAGCAAACCCAAACCAAAAGAATATGATCCAAGTACAATACATCACCACACTTAACCAAAAACTAGACCAGTTGACAACATTAATCTCATAACATCATAACTTCATTTGTTAATCAAATCATCACCTGAAAATTGAACTAGAACACCACACAAACTAAATGAATATCCTCCAAACTGCAGCACTTGAATCCACATATCTAGAAGCCACCAAGCATTCTCCGAACCAATTCTAACAAACCACCTTACTGTTAGAAACAACAACAATGGTAACTATACCATCTGAGCAATAGAGGAACTGTAAACTTGATAGTAAAACATACATGGATTATTAACATCATATCTAGAACTGTACTCCATAATCTTCACATATCAGAGGAATGCAAATCATTCTTCCATTGGGACAATAAATACTCTTTACTACATATTGAAATTTCCACTGCACCAACCTTCTGGAAACACCTCAACCTCTTCACTTGATCACACAACAATACCTTAACACTCACTTCCAAACCATTTCCAACTTTTGTGTATCTATCTACCGCTATCATCCTACACTCTTTGTTGTAGTGGCATTAACTCCATGTCACTTCTTACTTCTACTGCATTGTTTGCAAATCTCAAGCATAGATTCATTCAATGCTCCTACATCCTCACCATTTGAGACAATTTTTATTCATTTCATTCCCACATCTTCTTGAGTCTTTGACACATTACGCACTGCAACATATTCACTCATGGTCTTTATAAGTTAAGGTATTTATACAAAACATTCTCACTTTAGACACCAAAATCCCTTCCACTTTGCCGATGGCTACGCCCTGGATCTTCAACAATGGCTACGCCCTAGATCTTTAATGATGGTTACACCCTGGTTTTTCGGTATATCAATCCACAAGTAAATACACATTTATGGTCATTTTCTACATGTTTTGCTTCGAATTTATCGTGTCAAATCCTTCTTACCTACATTTACTTCTATGTGCTTTTGCATGCAAGTATGGAGAGGAGGATTCAAAGGTCACCTTGCACATGCGAATAGGTTGTTTCAAAACTATGTCTTCAACCCAGGTGAGGATGAATTCCTCACTGAGGCCTTTCATTTTTCATTTTTATTTTGTTTTATTGTTTTGAAATTGTTAATTCTTTTTTGTTTATTCTTTAACTATGATGTTCTCTAAGGTTGTGGGTGCTTGTTTTGTAGATTTGTGGATGCTTGTTCTCTAAAGTTGTTGGTGTGGTTTTTCACGGGTGCTTGTTCTCTAAAGTTTTTCTCCATTGGGTGTTTATGAATACTAAAATCTATGCTCATAAGCACACAAATCTCTTAAAGGAAATATAATATTTTGTTCAAGCATCACTAGTATTTTGTAACTGTATAATGAAATGTGTAAAAAAAAAGTGTCATTGCAGATTTTGAAATGATTTTTTCAATTAATAACACTGTTAGTAACGAAATTTTGTTTTCAAGCATCATTGTTAATATTCGTTAGAAATTACGATTAATTTTCTGCCATTGTGTTTAACTATGAATTTTTTTGGTTAAAAATTATCATTAATATAAGGGTTTTCTTATGTTACATTTTTTTTTAGGTTTTACAACATCACCAAACAATAAGGGTTTACTGCATCATTATTAACAGAAAGGATTTTTTAAGGTTTTTTATGTTATTGTTGGAAGATAATAAAATTATTTACATTTTTGTGATATTTTGGTGAAAAATGAACACCATTCTAATGATGCTTCAAATCTAGAAGGAAATCCAGGAATAAGTTAATTTGTTTCTATCCTTATATATACCCTAATCAAGTCGTAGGAGGCCTTGTGTTTATATATGGTGACTGATCATGTAAGTACTGTACACTTGTTATGTATCCTCGTTGGGGTTAGGAAAAAAAATATGCCATTTTTTGTTGAAAAAAACTAACTTTGAAAAAACCCTAAAAATAACCGACTTTGAGTGTTGCCCTAAAAATTGCTTGTTATAAGCGACTGGAATGTAAAAAGGCAATGTAATGGTGTTGTACTGATTTATCGGATAATAAGAAAAGATTGGATGACTGTGTTTTGTGGATGTAGCCCATCTTGGGTGAACCGCATTAAATCTCTATGTTATCTATGTTATGCATTTTTCTTCATCTTTTGTGTTTGTATCTACATATAATTGTTAATCTGTATTTTCTCTAGATCTACCTAAAACCTAACACCTTGCACTCAAACTAAGTTTGTAGCTATCTTTAATAGTCTATACATTGCTTAAAAGCCAACAATATCTTGATACCATGATTAAACATTTTAGACAAAGGACACATGTTTTGTATGATTTTCTCAATTATTGCAATCTCTCAAGTACCTTACAACACAATGGGTTGAATAAGCTTTGTGAGAATACATCAATTCCATATCCCTTTTATATCAATCTGTCGATAATAGTTCAGTCTCATCATTACCCAAATTATGTCAATTATTTTTTTTTGTTCAATCTTTTTATTTCATTTACAGGTATTATGATGGTTTGTTTGGTGATTTTATTGGTCAAAATTGTATTTTACTTTTTTTGTTGTATGTGATATATATTTGTGTCATACACAACATTCAAATTTTGAAACCTCTCATAGGAATATTGTGAACATTATTGACAGTGATTATGATAGTTTGTTTAGTGTCACACTTGGCCTAATTTATCTCTTAGTTTTACTAATATGTAAAATATATATGTTTCACACTTAGCCAATTTTATCTTCCAAAGGACTATCACTTATAGCCTAATTTAGTTTACTATTATAGCCCAAATTGTTATCTATCTTTATTTCATCACATTGACACCCTTCAACCCAACTTGTTATATGTCCTGATTTCTATAAGCGGTCTTTGTGGTCTCTTGGCATTCCATCACCTTGTACACCTTAATCCAACTTGCAGTCATTTATAACCCACCATCACCCAACACTCTTTCTTGGAATGGCATTAACTTTGTGTCCCTTCCCCTTACGTCCACTGCATTGTGCGCAAATCTTGAGCATTTCTTCATTCTTATCTTGTTCCATTTCATGATTACCCAAATTCTACCATACTCCAATTTCTAGGTCAAATATATCTTCTTGAGATCTTAACGAAATTTCCTTGATGTTCATTTCCCCATGTGTGTGTGTATATGTGTATGTGTGTGTGTGTGTGTGTGTGTGTGTGTGTGTGTGTGTGTGTGTGTGTGTGTGTGTGTGTGTGTGTGTGTGTGTGTGTGTGTGTGTGTGTGTGTGTATGTGTACCATCTATTTTTGTTTCTCTCTACACCTAATCTTCTGAAGTTCATGTTTTTAATTAGCTTGAAGATGACTGGTTAAGGATAAGGTAGGAAAGGTGTCACATAAGCTTTGAAGAATGTGCCACATTTCTCTACATTTGAATATGTGGCTTTGCAATTCAGAAGTAAGAGTGAGGAAGGTGTGAAGAATATGTGTCTCACCTCAAGTCACAAAAGACAAGGTAAAATTTTCAGGGGCTTGCAAGGTGAAGTTGGTATTGTTGTCTAATAGGATGGGTCAAGAGAATGCTCCACACTTATCTAGACTTCAATATTTATTTTTGTGGTTCAAAAGACTTGTTCACACTATCTGTATACTACCCCATCTCAAGTTCAATGAGTTTAGATGTACCGCAAGTATGAATTTAAATGATTTATCTCAAGACTATATTTTCTAGTTTGCATGTGTCATTTTGTCCAATATTTGTTTGTTTGTGCCAACTCAATTTTGTGTGATAATGTAAAAGGGGGTGCTTAGGAACATCTATAGATTTCATATAATGATTGTTTGTGATTTGCATATTGGTTCTTGTTCTCTCTAGTATAGTTTTTCATGTAAAGAAAGTATATGAGAGAATATATGTTCACTAAGTTGACTTGTAACTTTTGTTCCAATACATTGATAATTGTGCCCACATGGAGATGTGTGCTAAGGTGATTTTGGTCCTATTTAATCCTAGTCTAGATTGCAACTATTTCTCTTTATCTGGGTATATGATGGTGGAAATAAGGATTCACTAGTTTAATTATGTAAACAAGGAATCAAACTTATTTCCAACCAAATTAGGTTAAAAGGGGAGATATTATCCAATAGGTTAAACATCAAAAACCTATGGTGAAAGGCCTAAACATAGATTGGATTTAACTCTCCCTTTATTTTAATTGAAATTGAATAATTGAATGTGAGAACTAGGGTTGATGATGCAAAGTTGACAATTATGATCATGAACGGAGAGTTTAAAAACCTATATGTAGACATCAGATATAGATCTAGAAATGGGAAGTAGAGAGGAAATTGTGCCTATAATATGGGCTCAAAAATGTGGTTCAAGGATGCTAGGTGACCTTGACCCAAATTTGTTAACACTTGGATGGTTGGAATTAACACTTGGATGAAATAGATAAATTTATTGGAAAGCTCTAAAGTAAAACATTGAATGGTATACCTCTAGCTTGTTGTAGTTGATAATGGCAATGATGGAATTCTCTTTGAATGTGGCCCACAAGTATTGATGTAATATCATGACATGACAAGGCATAAATAAGATAAATCATGAAAACATGATTTCATGAATATTGCTACAACTTGTTGATCCATAATGCTCAGATCTGAAGTACTTGCTCTTGAAGGATATGGTGGGATGAAATGATGCTTGATGGATGGTTATGATGTGAGTGGATGGATGGATTTGGATTATAAAAATAAATTGGAAAGATGCTCTTATATAGGGTTCTCAAGGTATTTCATAAAATAGGGAAACCTCCAACGGTCATATTGAAATATCAAGATCGAGAATCAATTGGTAAGAACCAGGCACCAACATGTTTAAAAATGGGCCCTTTTGGAGGGGCAAGGGAGCCTAGTTCCCTTGACAACTAGGAAAAGGGTACCTAGTTCTCTTGTCCACCCTAAAAAGGGTGAATCAAGGATTACTCTAGTGCACTCAGGCTCAAGATAGAGACCTGGATCACCATATGATCATATGATGATATTTTTGTAGTACAAAGGTCATAAATATACTTAGATAAGAGATAGGAGGAAACACACAAAGGTAAAGGCACAAAAAGGAGTGTAAAATTGTAAAGGGTTACAATTTATGACACTACATTTAGCCCCATCTTTAGTGGGAGTATGAATCTACACTCATACTCATGGCAAAGGAGAAGAAAGGGAGAGAGAGACACATGAGCAACTAGAAACAAGATTACAAAGAGATAAGACATTATTAAATTCAAGGGAACAAGCCCCCAATTTTTGGATCTCAACTCACACAATCGCATAAAAAGACACACAAAACATATGAAATAAAACCAAACCAAACAAAAGAGAAAAAAGGCAAACAAAGATAGGACCAAAAGACACACAAAAGGGGTTCGTACTAAAAACAAAGGCTCCAAGTCAACTTGTTGAAGATACCTCGATAATCAAAATGTCTCAACCACTAATATCATTCTTGAAATGCTAAATTGCAAGAGCACAAGCAGTCATATGGAAAGTGAAATAGCATACACAAATTGATGAGACAAGAAATCATGATCCAATGACTAGCAAGGTGTGTTATGTTATGGGTTCAAGGGGGACGGAGAAGGGAAACATGGATTCTAAAGGTTAACAAGTTGTGTTATGCTAAGTGATGCATGGAAGCATGAATTTATGGGACAACAAGTTGTACATTATGTTGTGTGATCCATGTGAAAATGATAGAAGAGTCAAAAGGTCTAGCAAGTTGTATTATGCTATTCCACTCATCCTAAAAAAGGAAAAGGGGGGTCAAAAGGTCTAGAAAGTTGTATTATGCTAGTAAAATCATTATAAAAAAGGGAAAGGAGAGTCAAAATATTTAGTAAGATGTGTTATGCTAGTCAACTCATCCCAAAAAAGGAAAATGAGAGTCAAAAGGTCTAGCAAGTTGTGTTATACTAGTCAACTCATCTTGAAAAGGGTTGCCAAGAAAATATTTCTTTTTGCAAGGAAAATAAGTATGGAAAGGGTGTTACTAGGACACCACAATAAGAATAACCAAACAAAACCTATTTGTTTGTAAGGAAATCCACAAAATTGAATAAGGATCTATAAATTGAAAAAGGATAACCAAACAAAGCCCATTGTTTGTAATGAAATCATGCAACATTGAATAAGGATAAGTAAATAAAGCCCACTATTTGTAAAGACATCCTGCAAATGCAACTACAAGAATGGGCAACAAGGAGGTCGTATATACGCTCCCCTTGAGATGACAACATAGCCCTATGTTGATATCTCAAGATAGAAAAAACAAGGAACAAGGATAAATACCTTTATCACAAATGAGATATCCTTTAAGCAACAATGTACATACACTCTAAGCTAAAAAGAGGGCATAGCTCTTTAGAGAAAGGAAGAGATAGTTGTAAAAGAGATATCTTGCAACAAGTGTAAATGGATCCTTTTGAGGGATGCATGATGAAAGGGGGAAGATATATTTTCTTAAAGACGCCTACCTCCAAGAGGAGATCTTTTAACAAAAATAACATCTCTATCTAAAGAGGAGGGGAAGGAGACCAAGAAGGTACACCATCCCTATTGTTAGGAAAGATGATTCTTGACGAAGGACTACTTTCAACACCAAGGAGGGATTATTTATAAAAATAATACACTTTCAAGCAAGGAAGAGGCCCTAAACAAGGAAACACACTTCCAAGTAAGGAGGAAAAATTCTATGCAAGAAAGGATATCTTTATAAAAGATGTAACTCAACAATAGAAAAATGAATCCTCAAAAAGAGAGGATATTGAAACACTATCCTTGCCCACCAAGCCTAGAGACAAGGATAAATAGGTTGTTATGTTGCTAGCCAAGTATGATTGTGCACATGAAATTGTACCACCATGAATGATAAAGAGCCCCCAAAAGGTAAGCTACTAATGTCTCAGAGTGAGGAGCAAAATAATAGGTGAAAGGAGTTCTAATGAACTACCTTTGGATTTAGAAAAAGGATGAGATCAAGCGTAATATTAAGAAGAGCCCTATCATGTAAATCTCAAACAAATCATTTAAATGAGATGCAATTACTAAGAGAATGAGAGTAATTGTGATGAAAGAGATAACGTGTACTGCTATCACCTAGATTAGGATTCTTTGGGAAACATCTAAAAGAGAACTCAATGTCTTTATCATATTTAAGTTTCCAAAAGATTATTTTTTCTACTTTTAGATGGTCATTAGTGAATATAGTCTTTATCCTTTGTTGGGTAGGAGGATTATTGGTAAAATAACTGATAAGGGGTGGGGGGGCACACACAACTTCTCTAGTGCATTGTGAAGGAGGATCTACAAGGAATTTTATTCCATGTTCCATCCTTCCAAGACCTTGTCCACTATAGCATTGTTTATAAATCATATCATAGTTAACCTCATAAGGAGTTTCATTACAAACCTCATTGAAATTTATTGTGTAAGTACACCTTGAAGGTCCAACTGGATGAATAGGTGAAGGGGGGAGGAAATTTGTAGAGTGATTCTTATTTCTATCATCATTATTCACGTCCACTTTGTCAGGTTGGGAAGAAGTTTTCTCATCATCTAAAGCTTCATCTGTACTCAATCTTATGTTAGGAGACAAATCATGAATAAAATGCATAACTTTGTCTTGTCTCAAAATATATTAATAATTAAGATAAGCTCCTAGAGAATAAGGAAGATCTAGAGTGATAGATATGTTAAGATTAACATACTTACCTTGTCCCTCTTACCCAAAGTACCTTTTGTGAGAAGAGGATATATCATTACTCTTCAATGTTACACCTCCATTGGAGAGATCATTGATAGGAGTATTAACTCTTTCCTCATGAATAAAAGATACTATAGGAGACATACAAGAATGATTTATTTTAATATCATCTCTAGGATCAACAAGTTTACCATTTATCAAAGTTTTTATAAAATCCAAATATTCAATTAACTTCTTTAAAATAATTGAATGTAAGAAAAATCTTTGAAACCCTCATAGTGTAATACATTAAAGTGGTATGAATGAAGGCAAGCAACAAGAAGTGAAAAAAGCTATTATCCAACACATGATTTTGGTAAATATAGCTAATAAGCAATGTAATCAAATGTGAAATAGCAAATTAATCAAATTTTACAAATTTCATTATGAAAAAATCAAATATGAAAACACCCAATAAAAAAAATGCAAAATCTTAGAAGCGTTAGGTTCATAAAAATTGTATGATGGTGGAAATAAGGATTCACTGGTTTAATTATGTAAATGAAGAATTAAAGTTATTTCCAACCAAATTACATTAAAATGGGGGGTAATATTCAATAGGTTCAAACTCAAAAATCTATGGTGAAAGGGCTAAACACAAATTGAGTTTCACTCTCCCTTTGTTTGAGTTGAAACTGAATAATTGAATGTGAGAACTAGGCTTGATGATGCAAAATTGATAATGATTAGCATTAATAGAGAGTTTTAGAACAAATATACAAACATCAAGTATATATTTGGAAATGGGAAGTAGAGAGGAACTTGTGCCTAAAATCTAGGCTCAGAAAGGTGGGTCAAGAATGCTTGACAACCTTGACCCAAAATTTCCGGGTGTAGACAACAAAAATAGTTTTGATATTAGGATGTCACTCTAAGTATCTCCCTAAAAATTCTTTAGAAAGGCATTAGATACTGATGCGAGGCAACCTTGACCCTGTTTTCTAACTTCTACAAAATATAGTTCTATGTGTCTTTGTCTACTCTATCTAAATCTATATTTGTTGTCTCCAAATTCTATTACTTGCACAAACAAGATAGAAAAATGATGTTGTGTTTATAGGGATTCAGCCAGGTCAAATCTTGCATTGGAGCTAACCCTTGAATTAAATAGATAAATTGAATGGAAATCTCTAAAGTAAAATATTGAATGTTATACCTCAAGCTTGTTGTAGTTGATAATGGTGGCGATGCAATTCTCTTTGAATGTGACCCACAAGTGTTGATGTAATAACATGACATGGCAAGGCATAAAGAAGACCAATCATGAAAACATGCTTGCATGAATATTATTGCAACTTGTTGCTCCATAATGCTCAAATTTGAAGATCTTGCTCTTGAAGGATACAATAAGATGAAATACTTCTTGATGGATGCTTATGATGTGAGTGGATGGATAGATATGGATTGCTCCATAATGCTCAAATTTGAAGATCTCGCTCTTGAAGGATAAAATAATATGAAATACTTCTTGATGGATGCTTATGATGTGAGTGGATGGATGGATATGGATTGTGAAAATGAATTGGAAAGATGCTATTACATAGGGTTCTCAAGGCATTTTATAAATTAGGTTGACCTCCAATTATCATATTAAAATATTGGGATCGAGAATCAATTGGCAGGAACCTAGAACCGACATGTTTAAAATGGGCCCTTTATGGAGGCACCCTTTTACACCCAAAAATGGTGAATAAATGATGGTTCTAGTACACTTAGGTTTAGGACAAAGACCCAAATCACCATATGATCATATGACAATAATTTTGGAGTAGAAAGACCAGAAATGTGCTTGGATAAGAGCTAGGAGGAGATACACTAAGGTGAGGGCACAAAAAGGAGTGTAAAATTATAAAGCATTACAATTTAAGACACTACATTGTGGAAGTCATAAATTTTAGGGTCAACCTTTTGGATGGTGCATGTTTCATATCTACATGTTTCATCTTGGCATACTAGGATAAATCTTGATTAATGCTTGTAGAGGATATAAATGAGAGATCAAAGCATTAGAAAGGTGGGTGATGAAGAATAGAACATGCGAAGAAATATTTGAAATGAACCAGAGGCAGCGAGTCGAAAGTTCATATGAGTAAGGAAGTGTGTTAAATACTTTGAGCTAAAAGCAACTGACATTGTCCTATAGAAGTGTTGTGGAGAGCGTTAATCAATAATTCATGTTATTTTGAAATTGTAGCCTCCTACTGTAAGTGTTATGATTCATAGAGAGTAGTGAATTTCCTTCGGTTGTAACCATAAAACTTTGTTTTAGGCAATTGCAACTTCCTTTGGTTTGTAGCCCATAAAACTTAATGAAATCTTGTTTCATGAGGTTGGATTTGGATGGTAGCTTTGAGCAGCTTGCTCACCATGGTTTTCCCCTTGTTAGGTTTCTCATGTAAGTTTGGTGTCTTCTAGTATAATTGTTCCATTACTTCTAATCTATTTTAAGTAAGGTTTTGAACTCATATTAATGTAGAAGATTTTGTGTTTTACTTGAATATCTATTCACCCCCCTTCTCATTATTTTGGTGTGTATAATAAATGATATCGGAAGCTTAACAACTTTAGGAAGATACATGATGACCCAAGAAGCATCTCAATCATATTGTTGGGTGAAAATTTTGCAAACCGGTGAGGTTTACAAAATTGTGATTTTAACCATATTATGTAAGATTAAATCTCTCCTAATTTATAAGGGAAGGCTCCACCATTTTTTTACTACTCTTAATTTAGAACACATTTCACACTATGATTCCTAATCTAAACATTTTGGGAATGGTGTCTCAACCTTGCATTTACATGAGGTTACTATTTATAGTAATTTTTTTTGTTTGAGCATGAAATGGTGCAAAAATTCTCCCCAAAGCTTTGGATTAGCTAGATAAGCATGCCAGTAATTTTTTTTTGCAAGATCACAACTAGTTTTGAAGATATTAAAGTTTTTGATTTTGAAGGGTGCGATGAAAGGTTTATATTTAATTTTGAGGACTTTAGACCCTAAAAAATGTCCTAAAAAGTGGGTGTAACTAGCATATTAGGTTAAAATGTGATAGAGCACTTTGCAAGCTTTCTGGCGCTTCAAACAATTCGTCAATCAGACACATGGTTCACAAGTTATGGCCTCCGAAAGTTTGGACTCCTGAAATAGGAAATATAAAATGCATAAGACACATAATTAAGTTGTAAAAAGGAGGAACACGTGTTGATGTGTGTTTTGACATGTCATAAGGCATCTAGAATGGAGATAAGGCCTGCTCTACTTTATTGGGTAGTTTTATTCCATGGTTTTGTAATATCGTTTGATGGTTTCTTGTATTGTATCTCTTATATATGAGGTGCATGAGATAGATGTTGTGTGTAAGAGTCTTATGGCTATTTAGTTACCTCTGAATCTCTAATTAGTGGTACTCCTGTGAAGAGCTTTCTCTGCAAGTATATTGTAATTTGTTCGTGATTGCTGAATAATATATTGAGCTGCTTTTGGAGTGTGGGGCTTTTTTCTCGAAAAGGTTTCCCCATGTAAATCACTGTGTTGTGGTATGCATGATATTATGTTCATTTATGTTAAGTTACTATAACTTTTGTAACAATATGTAAAGTTTTTGTATTACCCTCCTCTCAAGGTTAGTGTAGGAAGTTGTTCCGCTACTTAACTTCCTTACAAAACATGGGTGGTATATCATCCCATTCTCTCTTTAGAATAGATGTTATTCTTTCCTCTTTTTTTAGGAAATAATTTATAATACAAAGCAGTAATTATTTTTACAATTTCAAAGTTACAAATAAATATCTTAGAGCATGTGAATGAATAATACAAAATAAAGAAGCAAAGTTTCCATAAAGGCTCAAAGTCCTCTATTGCTTATTCGGGACGAGAGAACAATGCCTGAGCTCAAAGTCTCACAAATCACTATTATCCTATCAACCTTTTTTCAAATAACTTTTGTAGCCCACTATGTCAACTAAGATAATCAAAGCAAAGCGCAAAGTCTTTATCTTGATTTCTTATTATAAATTTTGATAATATTTCCTCAAAACAACGATACGAAGCTCAAAGTCTTCAAGTTATTATCTCCTTCTACCAAGATGACAAAAAAAGCACAAAGTCTCTAAAATGTTATCTTATTATAATTCTACTAATTTTTATTTAAAATAACAAAGTGAAGCTCAAAGTCATCAAAATGTTATCTCTTTCACTAATTAATAATCCTAATAAACAAGAGCTGAAATATGACACAAAGTTCACAAGTCAACACTTATTCTACTCACTAACAATATCAATCCACAACACCTTTACTTAATCAAGACAAGATTTTAGTAAGAATGCTCTCACCATGAATCCAACGCAAAGTTTGAATACCAAAGATTTCTTCTTATTCGATCAAGTTTGCAAAAATAACAATAGGAACAAAAAGTTTCACTTTTGCTCTTCACTTCGACAGAGTTTCGTTGCATAGATTAAAGATAAATATTACAATGAGATAATCTAGGAAAAACTATGACTAAATCAAAGAAGAGTCCTATTTGATTTAGAACTCGTGCATACTCTAGATGCAAAAACTTAGATACAAAATGACACTTGAGGTGTCAAAGTTTTATTACAAAAATGCACCTACAACATTAAAATATTAAAAATACTAAGTGTCACCGGACATTGCATTTTGGTCTTGCTTCACGAAATCCTCAAATTTCTGTAGAATTGCCTTCATCTATTCTCCATCATGTCCTTCGATATGGATTGTAATGACTTTGACCTGAGTGATGGAATCTCCGAGGCTCATGTAAAATTTCTTATGCTTTTTCAAAAGAGAGGTTAAACAATCCAGATTAACTTGGATATCTATTAACTTATCAATTGAAGATAATGAGAACTCCTATTTATCAACCTCTTCACCAATAAGCAGACTGGATTCTTTGATAATGACATATTTGTGAAGAGGCTTTTGATTCTCATCGTGGAAGGTGCAAGGAAGTGCTAATATCTTCTCAATGATGTCCTTCCCCTTGTCATTACATTCCTTTTGAGCTTTTCTCATATCTTTGTTAAGTGCCTCCCGAATATTCATTTGATGTTCTAGTACCTCCCTTTGTTCAATATACATATCTCTTGAAGGGAGTACCCCATTGACAACCAGAACATCTAGTTGGAAATATTCTAACTTCAACCAAGAGTCGAAGTCCTTCTCATATGTCTCCAATTCATTTGAGAATAGATCCAAAGTTTTATCTATCTTAGTCTTTACCTCCTCTAGATTGCTCATCAGGGTAACCGTTGAACATAAGATATGAGTCCCTTGACTCAATCATCTATCCATCCACTCACCAACCGTTCTCCCATGAGAATTGAACTGTTTATCTTGCTTAATGATATGTTCATCCACTACTAAGGTGACTGGTTCAATTATCTCTAATGATTTTGTTATCTTGATCAAGACATTAGTAAGTTGATCCACCTGTTTCTTCAGTTTGTCCTTCTTGACCTTTTCTTCATTGAGCATTGTCACAAGATATACAAAAGATGCTTGAGAATATTCCACCACTCCTTCATGTGTATTCTTGCCTAAGTTAATTCTATTGATGACATAATATGTGGGCTGCACTTTATCCAAATATGTGTTTGCAGGAGGAATTTCTATTTCTACATATTTGTTCTTTGTGTTGTTATGTGGAGCCTAATAAGACTTGGAGGTTAAATTTTCCCTATTTCTATCGGCATTATTTTGCCCCATATTATTCGACGGGGGTTTGGGGGAAATGCCCCCAAGATGGGGTCAGGAGGAAGTGCCCCTTGCGGGGTCCAAGGGCAGTGTCGAGGTCGAGGGGCAGCACTCCGCAAGGCCAAAAATGACTTTTATTATTTATAAAGGCATCAGGTGTTATTTTTCTATTGGCTGACATATTGTAACCCTAATTTTGTAACTGACATAAGTCTTGATAAAACAGCTAAAAGTTAGTTTTTTTCTTTTTTTTTTGTAGAGAATTTTGTAGCATTTTGCAACAGTATTGAGTTACAAGGGATTGCTGGTTGTAATTGGTTCGGTAAACTGGATAAGAATATTGGACTCTCTATTTCGTGGACATAGCCAGAGTTTGGGTGAACAACGTTAAAATTGTCCCCTCTTTGTTATTATTTTTGTGTTTTTCATTCCTTTATTTAATCTTTATTTGCATATAATTGATGTTTTTTGCATGCAATTCCTAACAAGTGGTATCAGAGTGGGTTGTGTTCGATTATCATCTACAAGAAGGTCTCATGGTTGAGTGGGAGTCTCATGGTTAAGTGGGAGCAATGGAGGACGAGGGTAAATTGAAGGTAGAAAAATTCAATGGGCAAAACTATTAGTTATGGAAGATGTCGATGGATGATTACCTCTATCAAAAGGATTTATGGAGGCCATTGGAAGGAACAACCAAGAAAGGCACAATGAGTGATGAGGATTGGAATATTTTGGACAGAAAGGCACTGGGAACCATTCAACTATGCCTCGCATCGTCTGTAGCATTCAATATAACAAAAGCAACAACAACTGCAAAATTGATGTTGGCATTGGCTAAATTGTATGAAAAACCCTCAACCTCAAATAAGGTATTTCTCATGAAGCGTCTATTTAATCTAAAAAATGATTGAAGGTGGATATGTGACAGATCATTTAAATGAGTTTAATATGATTACCAATCAGTTGACTTCTCTAAAGGTAAATGAAGAAGTTAGAGGTCTCCTAATATTATGCTATTTGCCTGAAAGCTGGAATAGTTTGGTAATGGCGGTTAGTAACTTCGTTTCTAGTTCAAATACCCTAAAATTTGATGATGTTGTTGGTGTTATTCTGAGTGAGGAAATTCATAGGAAAAACTTAGGTGGATCCACATTAGGTAGTTTTTTGAATGTAGAAAGAAGGGGAAGATCAAAGGAGAGAGGAAAAGGTTCTGGAGGTCGTGGGAAGTCACGAGGAAAACCAAAGGACAAGAGATCCCAATCTAGAGGAATGAAATATTGCTGGTACAATGGGAAATTAGGTCATTTGAAGAAAGATTGGTGGTATTGGAAGAAAAAAGGAGACAAACAAGAAGGTAATAAGGAGGCGAATGTGGTAAGTAATAAATTTGAAGATGATGCTTTGATTCTTTTCCTAGATAATGTGTTGGCATTTTTGATGTTTATGTTGTGATTGTCATTGATGGACACACACTTGTATTGAGATCCCCTATATGTATGAGCTAGAGCTCAACCGGTATTTGTTCCAATCGGTGTGTTGTATTCTAGTCTTTAGGCTATTGGTGATTTTGCAGAATGTGTTTCCCGGTCTGAAGCGACATGTCGACCCCGAGCGGTTTGAAGATCTCAAGCGGTACGAGGAAGCAAAGTGGCATAACACATTCTTACCAGTCTTCATTTTTGTCAAACTGGCAACCGGTATTTTGTATGAACCGGTAACACTCTGTGATGAGTTACCAACCGACATTTTGTGATGAGTTACCAATCCACCGATTGTTTGATGGTGTCGACACATTGACAGTGCTTTTTATGTCGTGTTACTGAGTAGGTCTAGATTCATTGAACCTAGGAAATTGTAATGTAATACTATTGGACCAACATGAAATTAGATTCCTTTAAAAGGACATCATGTCTAGGGTTTTAGGTTGTTGCTGAAAGGGTTTATGTTGTGCTAGGGTTTAAGGTGATTGTTGAGTTGTTGAAAGAGTGATCTTATCTGAGAAGACTGAAGTAATGCTGGAATGCATTAGTAGTGAACTATACTAGATCTAACCAAGTAGTCTGTGCTATTAGATAGATCAAACACTTGTTGATTACTCACATCTTTGACAAGTCTGTAGCCCTTAACCGGGTAGGCCCAAAAGCCTTTGTAAAATCCTCTAACAAGGTGGTTCACTTCTGTGAATCTAAAATCCTCTAACAAGGTAGTCTTTAATCGGACTTATCTCCTAACAGAGATTGAGATTCCTAACAGGATCTGTTCTGGTGAAGAACATTGTAAGACCTTAACCGGTTTGGTTTCTATTCTATAGATAGTGACTTGTGAGTTCCATCTCACCGTGGTTTTTCCCATTTGGGTTTCCACGTCAAATATCTTGTGTTATGGTTGTATTGTTTTTGTGGGTGAATGCTTTATTTGCATTTTGGTTTGCATGTGTGATAACCGGTCTGTCTGTTAAACTATTTTACTGGTTTATCTTCAGACTGTTTAAGTGTTTTAGTGCAGAGATTTTTGGCATACTAATTCACCCCCCCTCTTAGTATTCATCAATTGGTATTAGAGCCTACCTTTCTATAAGTTTAACCACTTGGAAAGAGATATGGGGGAATATGCTTGAGGGAACTTACTCAACGGCTCACTCAGTCTGAGCAAGCCTATGATGATCTTATGGTCAAATACAAGGCATCTCAAGCAAAAAGGAGAGAGCATGCAGAGAAGCTGATGGAGCTATTTGAAAGTAGTTCTGAAGATGAAGCAAATATGGAACCTATGATTGCAGAAGTAAATAAGCTGAATGATTCAAACTCCAATCTAATAAAGGAGTTGGAAGGACTGACTATCCGGTTTAGTCAAGAGCTTGAGAACCGGAGGAAAGCTGAAGATCTGATAAAGGACAGAGATCATGAGATCTCTAAGTTGAAACAAGAAATAAGTGTACTGACTGCTCGCCTTCATGAGAGCAGAATGGAAAAAGGAGTACAAGATGAACTGAGCATAGCTATCTCTGAAAATGCAAGCCTAATGGAGACAAATACTGCTATTTCCAAAGAACTCTCTGAGTCAAAGGAAATACTTGCTAAGTTCAGCAAAAGTACTGTCAAGCTAGAGCAAAAGCTTGAGTCATCTAGACTGGTAAAGGATACCAATGGACTTGGTTTCTCTGGACATGAGGAAGGAGAATCCTCAGGAACAAATGCTGAAGCATCAACGAAGCAACCAACACTCAAAGGAAAAGGTAAGCAAAAATTCAAACCTGTTTGCTTTAACTATCTTAAAGAAGGACACACTGCCAATGTATGTAGGAGCAAAGCCTACAATAATTTTCCTTATTTTATCAACAATGTACCTAGAACCAATAAGTTCAATGGTCATTGTTATGCATGCAACAAGTTTGGGCATAGAGCATCTGAATGCAAGTTTGTCATGAACAATACCGGAAGATATCCTCAGAGGACCCAAGGAGCTAGTCTGGAATCTTTTGTGAATTGGAACCCTAATCGGTTTAATGCTTACAATTATCAGTCAGGCAACAATGGTTATCAACCGGCAACCGGATGGAGAGCAAACTGTTGGATTTGTCATGGACATGGTCATACTGCTGCTACATGCAGAAGAAAGAATGGAAACATGAACAATGGACCTTGGAGAGCACCTGGATTGGTTTGCTATCACTGCAACAAACCAGGTCACATTGCAAGATTCTACAGAAGCAAAAAGAGTATATTTGATGATATACCGGTCACTCAGAAAGGAGAAGTTGATGTTGAAAAAGTTCAAGCAGACATGAACAAAACCTGGAGGAAGAAACCAACAATGTTGGAAGAGGAACCGGTTTCTGCACCTAGTGTAGAAATATTGGAACTGACAAACTAAGCTCCAAAGAGGCTTAGGGGGAGCAAATGGTGAAATGATTGTGAACCCCCGGTTACACCGGTAAAAGATCTTAACCGGTATGTAATACCTGTCGCTTGGCAAAAGACTGGAAATGGTAAAAGAGGCAAATCAGGGTTTACGCCCTAGTAGAGGAGCATTAATGGCGGTAGGTGAGAAACATGTATAAAAGAATATTTCAAATCATTTCTCACTATCTATTTTCGAGCGAAGAAAAGTTTTTCAAAGTGCAGAGCGAAGAAAAGGCGATTTGAGCTAAGATTTCAAGAAATTGACAAGTCTTGAAGGAGATTCAAATCCAGTTTGCAAAAGGTTGTGTAGAACACAAAGTAGTGATTTGGCAACCAACGGAGAGTGGAGTGAAGCAGAATCAGAAAGCCCTAAATTCGCGTTGTAAAGGTATTTTTCGTGTTCTTGAAATACTCAACAATGGCTTCCACATCTCATACCAGTTCTAGTACATCCATTGAGTCAGAAAGTTTTATTCAAAGGAAGTCCAAATATAATGCTTTATCACAAGTTCCGGCTGGAGTCATAGTTGAAGAAGGAATTTTAGATTATATTGATTGTAAAATAGAAGACCTAGGGTCTTTAGCTATTCACACCCATTTAGGTTTATTTTGCGGTAAGGAAAAGAAAATCAAACTGGAGTTTAGTATCCTAGAGAAGAAGAAAATCCATAATGCAGTATACTTTCTGGAAGATTTTACGGAGGATCACATCAGGATCATCTTGAGCAGAGTCCATGGTGACAAAATGTACTTGGAGAGGACGCATGATATCATGCCACAGGCAATTCATGCAGTCATCAGTTTTTGCAATACAGGGGAAGTGCCAGCCCTTAGAACGGTAAGCAAAACAGAAATGGCCAAGCTCACCGGTTCAATAAGTGACTCACGGGGTATGACAGTTAATCCTATCAAGGATGATCTAGTGAAATACGCCTGCGTGGTGATAGGCTACAGAACATTCTCAGCCAACAAGATTAATTCTATATCTGCTGCAGCGGTAAATGCCGCTTACTGGATGATTAGAGAAGACGCATCATTTGACCTATGCACCAGTATGCAGAGGCAACTCCTGTCTAACCTAAAGTCAATTAAACAGGATAATGCACTAAGATTCAAATTCGGACAACTACTGGTTGGGTTGTTTTTCTATTTCCAAGGCTACTTTCCTAGAGTAGGAGATGTCCAGTGGTCTCCTGACCAATCGGTAACCAAGCAGATCAAGGAAAGCATACAAGCCATTGGAACCGGTTACCCTTAGGTGCTGAACAAATATTTTGATGAGTTCAGAAGAAAGACGAGTCAAAGGGTAAAGATCTCAGGTGACATCGTTAAGAAATACGAAGATGACATCTGTTTCACCATTCAGGTGGACAAATGCCTAATGGAGGCTGTTAAGCCTAGAATGGAGGAAGTGGAGCCAATGGGCTATGAGGTTATGTATGATATGCTGGAAGGGTATGCCTCAACCCTTATTGCCTCGCCTCTTGATTGTAAGGCTAAGAGGACCGAAACCTACTTGGAGAGGATTGCACCGACCGAGGAACCATCTGTTAAGAAAGGAAAAGAACCGGCTGCAAAGAAAGCTAAGGCAGTGCCTGCGGTATCGGCACCGGCTACCACTGCAACTCCAAGAGTGACCAAGCGGTCACCTGCAAAGAAGAAATCGAAAGTGGCACCGACAAAAGTCTTCAAAAGAAAAAGGAAGACTAAGTCAAATGAACTGGACTCCAAAGAGACCGAGTCTGATGATAAGCCAAAGAAGGCCAGACAGACAAAGAAGATGAAGAAGAATGAACTGGCAGCATCCGCACTGGTAAATATTGATATCTCCTCATACAAACTGTAGACGTATAAAAATGATCATATTCCTAAATGAATATTTTATGTTCATTTCTCTATTTAATTAAATCCAATTTAATTAAAACACCCGTATTCCTCTATTTAATTAAGTAAATTACTCAATTTATTTAAATTAAATTCACTATACCATTTAATGAATAAATCATTTTATTCAATTAAATCTCTTCTATCCACTTTTAATTAAATTCAAATTTAATTAAATAAGTTATCCTAAATTGAATAAATTTAATTTATTTAATTTCCCCAAATTACAACCAGATTGAATTAAATTAACTTTATTTCAATTAAATCCTATTATCCCTCCATCTACTTGCATTTTCCTACATCTCCCACTTGCTTCCTAAATCCCTTCCTAATTTCTTCTAGACCCTTCTAATCACTTCTAAATTAACCTAACCCATCTTCTAAACTTTGTCACATCCCTAAGCAAGGGGAGGTCACTTCTCAAAACCTTAAAGTCTTTGATAACCATTAAAGGCTTCAAGTCTTCAACCACTTAATTTTCCAAAGTCTCCCAAACCATTAATGGTTAATTCAACCCTCTTACATGGTTAGAGACTTTTTGCCTAACTTAACCTTCATCCAACCCAAGGGTCTCATCAAGCCTTTAATGCTTTGACCATGATTATCTCTTAATCATTTGCACAAGGGTTTATCCTTGGATTAACTCTTAATCCAATGGGTAAGCCTAACTTAAGCTTAACCCTTATCTCTAGATAACCATGAGGTCTTCTCAGGCATTTAATGTCTCCAACCCCTTCTCTGAACCCAACCCTGTGTTGACATTTGTCATCATTTTATTGGTGCAAATTGCAAACATGGATTTCCAACTTTCAAACTCAACCCTTGATCAACTCTTTCAATCCTGACCATCCATTGCCCTATTTTTGCTATAAATAGAGCTCTCATTCCTCCATTTTCATAATCCAAGTTTGTAGTATCACACTTATGCTCAAATACATTCAAGTTTTCATATATCATTTATGCTCATCATTTAGCCTCTCTTTTAACTAGGAATTAGTCTAAATATGCATGTTTAGAATACTTTCTATTATCATTAGTTTAAATCATTGAACTAATATAGTATGCTAGGATAGTTTGTTTACTAACCTTGTCATCTTATAGTTAGTTTATTGCATTTCTAGAATCATGCATAGTTTAGGATGCATATCATATTAAAACCAACAAAAGCATCCCTCGTTCTTGCATTTGCCATCCCTAAACCATTTTGCTCAGTGATCTGAGAGCAAAAATATTGGTTTGAGGGACCATGTAAGATAGAGAACCATGGGACCCACCTTGGGAAGCTAAGTGATACTTCATTACTCTATAGCTTGCACCAAGAAGTCATGTGAGTGTGTGAGCAAAACTCCATAGAGCTCCATTTTTCACATATTGAGTTCTATCGACCCGCTTTTCCCGCATACATTTCTGGCACCCACCGTGGGGCCCTACCCCATATATGTAATTGGTTTTGAAATATATCCACTTTTGCAGGCATGCGAGAAAAATGAATTAGCGCGTTAAGTTAACTGTTTAGCGCATCCGGTTAATAGCCTAGCGCATTCGGTTTACTGTTCAGCGCGTGGAGTCCATCATCTAGGCGTAAAGTCCATTTATTAGCACATAAGATTACTAATTTTTCCTGTAGGTCTCAGCACGGAAGAAAAACAGAGCAGCACTTTCGACACACAGAGTAGCGCATCCTGAAAACAGTGTAGCGCATCATATCCATCTTTTAGCGCATCTCTGTTATATTGTAGCACGTACAGTTTGTTCTGTAGCGCATCACAGACAAAAAGGAGAAAACTAATTTGTAATAGAAACTAAAATTTAGACTTGTGGAAGTCCACGGAATTTGCCTTTTTGCTAACAAATTGACTGGTTTTCTGCAGGTTACTGACAGTTGACTGCAGGTTTTGAATTCATTCTATTTAGGCTAGAATTAAAGTAGTTTAAATTTTTACTAACTTTTCTAAGTTAGCCAAAGTTCAAATTTCTTTCTTTTTTTGTTTAAATAAAATTGAACTCACTTTTATTTTGAGCAAATAAAACGAACAACAAATCAAAATCTTTTCTTGCTTTTTTAGAAGAAAATTTATCACTTTGGGCTCTAAAAAGAACAACACAAAATTTCATTTTTTTTTTTGCAATGGGCTTAAAAAGAACCTCACCATCCTTTGGTGCATAAAAGGATTCACTTTTAAAATTTTGCAAAGGAAAGAAACTCACCTCAAAAGGCTTTGTTGTAATTAAAGAGGGAAGTTATTCCCCTTTTGTTTACCGATTTTTATTTGTTGACCAAATCGAACCTTTTGCTTTGTTGACGCGGTTATTTCCTTAGAATAAATAATCATTGCTGTGAGGAAGTAAAATTAACACCATGCTTTTCTTGGAGCAACATCTCCCAATAGAGGTTAGAAAATCACTGAATTGAAGGTTTAAAAAGAATTTGTGATTGCCTTGAATTGAAAAAGGAAGGTATATGCTCTCCCCTTAACTAGGTGATCCAAAAAACTAGACCTCTCTTAAAAAGCTTTCTTTTCTTCAAAAACATTTTACATCCTTTAGCAGGCCTGCCTTCTTGAGGAGTTGAAATCAACTCTTGAAGCCGTTTATGGCCGGTGTGAAGGGAACGACCTAAGTGGGAAACGACTTTGACACCAAGTATTCCAACCCATTATAATCAAAAGTCGAAAGTGACGAAAGTCCTTTTCAACGGTTGCACGCAGCGATTAGCCTTCCCCCAATATCCTCGAGATACGTAAAGCCTTTGTCCTAAAGGTTGGGAAGCCTCCTAAGGGAGTTTATCATTGACAACCGAACGGGAAGCCTGATTACGAACCATAGAAATAGAAGCTTTGAACCGAGTCAGTAACCAGACATTTATAACATCATAGTGCAAGGGTGGGGAAGAATCCGCCCCCAAGATTACTCACCATATATCTCCCAAGATAACTACTCAATTGTGAAGCGATTCACTTTGAGTTAATTTCTGGCAAAAGGCAAAAAACGGGCACCCTCTAGGGGTGACACGACTGTTTGAGCTGACGGAGTATCAAGACTAGTGGGCTATGATGTTATTTATGACCTTTGAATAAAAAGTCTTTTTGAAGTGTATCATTCGTATCCAAACCTATTAAAACATTGGGGATTTGAACACATTCTCGCAGAACATACACTTTTTGTTAGATTAGGCAAAATGGTTGTACTTTTTATGCCGTGCTTGCATTTACTACTTCTAGAAAATCATCCATCAAACTTGAAAAATTCACAAAAACCAACCAAAGGAAAAATCAGGGTAGTTTAGCACGTAAGAGCAACTTCTTAGCGTGTGAGGTACTTATGTTAGCGCATCCAACCATCAAGTTAGCGCATCGGTTCCAAACAGTAGCGTTTTATCCCAAAATCAAAACAGTGTTAAAACATTTAGCGCATCAGAAAATAGTCTAGTGCGTGGAAGCATCAGCTTAGCGCGTGAAAACCAAACATTAGCGCATCCGGTTCACAAGTTAGCGCATCACAGGCCCAGGCTAGCGCATGACTTTTTAAACAGGTAGAAAACAATTTTTTTGAACAGTCAAATCTTTAGCGTGTGTATGGGGGCAGCCTAGCGCGTGTGGTCATTCTTTTAGCGCTTGGAGTAATTTTTGTAGCGCATTTCGTCCCTGTTCTAGCACATGATCAAAAACATATAGACAGAGGGCAAAATAGTGAGGAATTTTAAATTTTTTTGAAAACATTTTCAAAAGCCTCTCATTATCAACAACATTTTTCATCAAAGCGGAGTAGCGAAAACAAACCGTTAAAACTATTTCTTGAGCTAAATTTGTGTCAAAACAAACGTTGTAAAAATCCTAAACTAATCACACGATAAAACATATCTATCTTATCATAATCCGAAAACCTCATCATCAGTATCAACAGAATCCTTTACCATCTTACGGATTTCATCTCAAAAACACTTGTTTAAAAATTTCAAGTTGTCAAATCAAGTCTCCATATCGGGAGGCTTTTATCCATATCATTTGATATGCTTTGTCGTGAAGGGGCATCCAAACCTTCATTTTGATAAAGTAAGACTTGAAATTTTCCAAACAAGATCAACTAAATCCAAACAAATCAAAGGAAACCATTGATCACTCATGCATGACTAATTCCCATATTCTGAGAAAAAAGAACCTTTATCATAACATCACGTTGAAGAAACAACAACCTAGTTTTTCCAAGTTCATCAAGAGAAATAAGTTTTAATACATCAATCATCAACTCTTCAAATCTCATCGGGTATTCCTTCATCACGTCAAACGTTATATCCAAAATAAATCCAACAAATTTGACAAAGAGCCTTTAAAAACAAGAGCCTACTGTCAAAAGTCTGCTTTTAATCAAATCATAAATCGCGGAGGAAAAATCAATCCGACATTCTTGCCTGATGAGTGTATCACTTATAACACATCTCGACCAGAACCACCCACCCCCGAGCAACATATCAACGAGGATTTTGTCCCCTTCGTCACTGAAAGTTTCTACTAAAATGCCTGTTACTCGCTCTCAAAGAAACCAACAAAGCGAGACATACGCAGAGTCTAGTATGAATCGAAGGTTGTCAAATCCTTTTGAAGTTCCACACTTAGAAGAGACTGAAATTTCTGAAGCACTTCTTCAGGAATGTCAGGAAAACCCTTCATTCCAAAATCTTGTAGAAAGGCTTATGGAAAATGACAAAGAAAAGTATCTGCTCATGCTCACAAGTAAAGGCGTTAAACTTCTCGAAGATTTAGACACAAACATCTTCAGAACTGGATCTCGACAATATGCATATCAAGAACAACAAAGAGAAGAAGAAACTTGTAACCTTGAACAACACATACCTGAGCAACACATACCTCGGATGATACATGCAGAGCTCGTATCAACCATATCTACAACAACACCACAAATCACATATCAGCTGAAGATCATCAAGTAAATGTCATCACCATATGAGATTAGCGTAATCATGAATCTGTTAATGTGACAACCCGAACTCAGAAATGTCTTAAAAGGACATACTGCACCTACAACCACTACACCAAAAATCCAATATGACTTGGTTAACCAACTACGCAAAACTCCAGCTCATATATCTATACTCGAATTGCTGAAACTATCACCAAAGCACAAAGACATATTGGAACAAGCGCTATTGGAAACCAATGTACCTCAAAATCTGGATACAGACAGATTTCAAGCCATGGTCGCCTATATGACAGGACCTCATAACCTCACCTTCTCAGAGCATGACAATGCTTCCTTGAGTCATCTACATAACACTCCTCTCCATATCGAAATCATTGTTTGCAAACATCTAGTAAAAAGAGTCTTAATAGATGGAGGAGTCGGACTTAATATATGTACTTTAAAGCTTATCCGTGCATTAGGCTTCTCAGAAGAGTCTATTGATCCCTGCAAGAAGATTACCGTAAAGGCATATGATGATGAGGAAAGGTCCTCTAAAGGAACTATGATGTTACCTATTCAAGTAGGACCAGTGCAAAAGGATACTATGTGTCAGGTCTTAGACATAGATCTCACCTACAATATTTTGTTAGGGCGACCCTAGATACATGAAATGCAAGCAGTACCTTTTACGTATCACCAGTGTGTCAAATTTCTTTATGATGGACAAGAAATATCCATATCTGTTGATCACAATCCATTTCAACATTGCAATGCAATGGGGGCAACCCAAGACAATTTGGTTCTTCATAATAGAGAAAAGCAACGATTTTCAACATCAGATCTACAAACAGCAAAGCCCAACTCCTTATTTGGAGATTTCAAGTAGAAAATGCAAATCAAAGACCAAGGCATGGGAGAATACTCTTTGGAGCCCTTATGTTTGGCCAAATTGCCAACATCACCTAGATCTCATGGATTGCCTACTACATCAACACATCTGGTCACTCAGCCCATCACCAAATTTGATGGTACCTTCATCCAATTGGGCACTCTAGTGCATGAATCAGAAGACAAGGATATTCTTAGCTGGTTATACAAAGATGAGGAAGAAGGTAACAGAGCAGCTGCTCTAGACATTGTTCTACCTACACACCTATATGGAAAAGGATACTTAATCATGCAGCAAATGGGATATGACGGTAAAGGACCTATTGGGAAACGTAAAGGAGTCACTAAACCCATAGATCTTCCTTCACAGCCTAGTAGAAACAAAGTAGGATTGGGTTGTAAGCTCACTTTCCTATTAAGAAAGCCACCCCACATAACTGCAAAACCTCAATGGAAAGTAAAGAAGAAGTACAAAGAAGAATCCTAGCAGGAAGCACTCTTTGAATCAGTAGAAACAATCCACACGGCATGGGAACGTCAAGATCAGAAGTTACATCATGAAAAACTTCTAAACCACAAAAGGGCCATATTGACAGCAGTAGCTCATGTTCAGAATCAACTATTTCAAGAACCAATAAAATCATCTCCAGATACCATTATTTCTCCTAGAGGAGGCACAGTCTATGAACAAATACAGAAAGTAGAAGCAGGATCTGACACCGAATCAACAAAAACTATCAAAATGGTATCCATCATCAAAGATTTGTTTTCACCATACAACATACCTATTTACAACACTGATAGAATCTGGGATGATGCCTCTGAGACTGATTCCAATGAATATGAATGGGGTAGCTGCTCAAATGCTACTATAGATATCCCTAATGATACTGATTCCATATCCCTTTCTCAAGAAGAACATAATGCAGAAGATAGACCTCTTAAATTTGGACCGCAGAATATCTATGACACCAAGGAAAGCGAACAGAAACATTATGAACAAGTCTATACGGAAGATAATACCATCGAAGACCTCGACGAAATCCTGGACTCCTTTGCAACCAAGAACAATCACGATGAAACCTCTATCTTGACACTTACAATAGCAGACCTTAATCCACCAAATGATTCCTTACCACTTGTCTTTCCAGACCTCATTGACTGGGATGAACCTAAAGTCCATGATATACCAATTTTCTCAGATGATAAATCTATTATCCATTACCTATGTGTCGTAAATCTGGAAATAGGCTCTACCAGTGCACAAAGTAACGATGTCCGCTAATCAGGGAGTGCCAAGTCTCTCAGTTGCAAAAATAAACCAAATGAAAGATCTGATCCTGAAAACCAGTCAATGGCAGCTCTAGATCATAAAAAAGTAAAAATAAAGGATGCATCTGAGGGTGAAAACCTTTTTAAGGCACCTAACGATGGGAGACTTGACACTCTTTTTGAGCACTTCCATGAGCGATCACCCATATTGATTGAGTCCACTCAATCAATCAACATTGGTACCACAGAAGCAGTCAAAAACATACACCTTGCAGAATCTTTGACAAAGGAAGAAAGATCAACATTCATCGTTTTCTTTAAAGAACAACAAATTAACTTTGCTTGGTCATATGTCGATATGCTCAGAGTCGATCCACACTTGATCATGCATCACTTGTCAATCTCTCCAGGAGTTAAACCAGTCAAGCAAAAGCTACGAAAGATGAATCCACAGGTGGCACTCATGTTCAAAACTGAACTAAAGAAACTATTAGATGTCAGATTCATCTGACCCATTGACTATGCAGAATGGATTTCCAACATCATTCCAGTATCAAAACTAGATAGTAGTATCAAAATATGCACTAAATTTAGAGACGTCAACAAAGCTTGTCCAAAAGATGACTTTCCTCTGCCCAATATCGACATAATTGTAGATCTCACAACAGGCCATGCAATGCTCTCACTAATGGACGGTTTCTCAGGCTATAATCAAATCAAAATAGCCCCTGAAGATCAAGATAAAACCGCGTTCACCTGTCCTTGGGGAACGTACTGTTGGAATGTTATACCTTTTGGCTTAAATAATGCAGGGGCCACTTATCAAAGAGCAATGACAACAATCTTTCATGATATGATGCACACATTTATGGAAGATTACGTGGATGATTTACTAGCTAAGTCATTCACCAGAGCAGAACATCTAAACATCTTAACAAAGATCTTTGATCGATTGGAGAAATTCCAAATCAGGCTCAACCCTAAGAAGTGTGTCTTCGGGGTTACGTCAGGCAAGTTACTAGGCTACATAGTCTCAGCTAAAGGTATCGAAGTAGATCCAGCAAAGGTACAAGCCATTATGGAAATGCCACCACCAAAGAATATCAGTCAACTTAGATCTCTACAAGGACGACTTCAATTAATCAGGCGATTCATCGCTCAGCTAGCAGATAAAAGTCTACCATTTAACCATTTACTACACAAAAATGTACCATTCAGATGGGAGACCAAGTGCACAGAATCTTTTTACCAAATCAAACAATACTTGATGAATCCACCAGTTCTGGTACCACCTATCGCAGGAAAGCCACTTATCCTATATATCTCAACAATAGATATATCCCTGGGGGCACTATTGGCACAAGAAGATCAACAAGGAAAGGAACGAGCCATATATTATATCAGTAGGACATTGAATGGCTATGAACTCAACTATACATTCATTGAAAAGGCTTGCCTAATAGTGGTCTTCGCATCTCAGAAGTTCTGACATTATATGCTAGCATACACCATTAAGCTAGTCGTAAAAATTGATCTTCTCAAATATCTACTCAGCAAGGCAGCTCTTACAGGCTGATTGGCTAAATGGGTCATGATTCTCAGTGAATTCGACATTCAATACACAGAAAGATGAGCCATCAAAGGACAAGCAATTGCAGATCAACTGGCTGAAGCACCGCTACCAGGAAAACAAACTATGGAGATTGAATTTCCAGACAGGGATGTTCTTGCTATTTCTACCACACAATGAACCCTATACTTTGATGGATGCTACACCCAACATGGTTCAAGTGCTGGCATTCTATTCATCACTCCTTAAGGACACACTATACCAATATCATATAGGCTTATGTTCCCGTGCACAAATAATGTGGCTAAATATGAGGCATTGGTTATAGGCATCAAAATGGCTGTAGAATGGAAAATCACAAAGTTAAAGGTCTATGGAGACTCACAACTAGTCGTCAATCAAATCAACAACAACTATCAGACAAAGGATGACAAGCTGCTACCCTACAAGCGAATGGTGGATGAATTCAAACAGTATTTTGTGCACATCACCTTCAAGCAAATACCAAGGTTGAACAACAAAGCAGCTGATGCAATGGCTACTATCGCTTCATTACTACAAATTCCAAAGCAACAGAGTCGTTATGAGTTTCTGGTAGAGCAACTGTTCTCCCCCGCCTATGACCATTCTGAATCCCATGTTATCTATGCCTTGACTGGTTTAGATTCTCTGTTATATGGACCAATATACGACTACCTCAAGAATAATATCTTACCAATTGACCAATCCCGTAACTTTATCCGGCAAGCTGCCTGTTATACCCTTACCGCTGATACTTTGTATCGTCGAGGTCTAGATGGTACCCTTTTTCGTTGCCTTGATCGTAATGATTCCGATTCTGCTTTACACGAGCTTCACGAAGGTATTTGTGGCACACATTCAAGTGGTACTACTCTTGCTAAAAAGCTTCTAAGGATGGGATACTACTGGCCTACAATGGAGAAAGACTCATATCACTTCTCCAAGAAATGTCCTAAATGCCAGATCCATGGTAATCTGATACATGCACCAGCATAGGAACTGTAGCCATTTACAACATCCTGGCCCTTTTGTCAGTGGGGACTAGACTTAGTTGGCAAAATTCATCCTTCATCTTCAAATGGACACAAATTCATTATAACTGCAACATAATACTTTACCAAGTGGATAGAAGCAGTTCCCATGACCACAGTGACTGGGAAATAAATTGCCTCTTTTATCCTAAATTATCTGACCTGCAGATATGGTATTCCAAGTTCAATCATCACAGATAATGGATGACCTTTTAAAAACCAAGATGTACAAGAACTATGTGAAAAATTCAAAATCCAACATCGGTTCTCTACACCATACTACCCACAGAGAAATGGTCAAGCAGAAGCATCTAACAAGACAATACTAAAAATCCTAAAGAAAACAATGAATGATGCAAGCAAAGATTGGCACATCCAACTCAATCCAGCACTTTGGGCATACAGAACCAGCATCCACACACCTACAGGCGCAACACCATACTCATTGGTATATGGATCAGAGGCCATTTTACCCTTGGAAGTAGAAATCCCATCTCTCAGAGTTTCTTTGAAAGGTTTAATCCCAGATGAAGAGTATCGAGTTAACCGACTGCAAGAACTTGAACTATTAGATGAAAGACGTCAACATGCTTACACTCATCTCAAAGTATATCAACAACGCATGTGCAGGAGTTACAATCACAAGGTCATCCCTCACAACTTCAAAGTTGGTGACCTAGTCCTCAAAGAAAATCCAAGAAATCAACAAGATCAAGAAAAGAAAGGGAAGTTTGAACCTAACTGGTTGGGTCCCTATGTCATCATATTAGTCTATGGATCAGGTGCCTATCAGCTAACAACTTCAGAAGGAGATGTGCTCAACGAACCAACTAACAACATCCATCTGAAGAAGTACTACACTTAAGTAGCCTAGTGCACGGAAAAAGCCAAAACAAGCAAAAAAAAAAAAAATCTAGAAAAAGCAAAAAAACAAAGTACAATAAAAAGAAATGGTGAAAACTTGGTAAACAGGTGCTCTTGTGAAAGAATGGCTCCTCTATCTATCTCCATACCATTTTATCCGTATCCTTAAAAACACTATCGACCATCGCCCGACACTTAGCACATATCCATTCAGGACATACTTAGCATAGTCACTATCCTGGTTTATCCATATATATCCTCTTAACACATTCCACCATGGCTTGGAAATCACTGTACATATTCACATCAAGAGGCACACTCAGCTAAGGGCATTTAAAAATCGTCAAAACTTGCGAACATTCAAGATGTCAAAACTAGAAGCAAAACCCAGAAGCATGACATCCAACAACCAAAACTACGCTTCATCGTAAAACAAAACAAAACAAAAAAAATCACAGAAATACCAAGGATGGATGATTTTCTGAAGTACTGAATGTTGCATTATCGCATAAAAATCTTGCCTATTTTTGCATTTTGAACTTTTTAAATTATTGGATTCTCTTCCTTTTCTCACTAAATGCTTCAAAACTAGAGATCATGGGGAACTTCCAATATTTTCTTAGTCTTCTGTCTGGGAGGCGATCACTTGTACTGTGTGAATACTTGCCTTGAGATGTGATACATGGAATATCACTGAAGGTCTGATTCCACTTCACGCATACAAATGATTTAATCTTGTATGTTTATGCAATCCGCACTCAGGTCATCCTGGTTCAATTATACCTTGACGCTTGTGCTATCTTGCAAAATCAAATATCATGTAAATTTTTCTCAGGTCATTATGGTTCAATTATACCATTATGCTTGTATAAATTTTCAACATATCATAAAACAAATCAATTCTCAATGATGATTTATCTATCGAAAGCAAACAACATATGGCTATATCGGATGACAAATGCAGAATGAGGATGCTACCAAAAACATAGTTGCATATCATTTTAACATAGTTGCATATCATTTTACAAGTAGTTGCATATCATTTTAACATAGTTGCATATCATTTTACAATTAGTTGCATATCATTATCATACATCTCATTTTCAAGATACATCTCACAGCATATAAAATCATACATCTCATTGCATCATACATTATATCATATATTTAAGCATTGCATCATCATAATGTAATGTAAAGAACACATAAGCACATGCATCCATATAACCCACCACATGATCAAATATAATGATGCCGTATATATATATCTCCAAAAATGATCAAAATGTACAAAATCTATCATCTCTGTGTCCAGTACAAAGAATACAATGATCTAAAATACAACAGAGACCACGTCTCTCAAGTATGGCTATCCCCTGATGGAGATGGTCTAACTCCAGATGTCCCCACCCCTGGATCTCTAGGGGGATCCTATCTCGATGGCCCTGTCACACCTCGGCTCTCAGACCGCGACCTAGTATCTCGAGATCGACTAGATCTCGACTGTGTGAAGCTCTGTACTCAGCGATCCTTGGGTACCGTAGCCTCATAGTGTCGACGATAGTACTCCGCCTCCTGAGCTCTCAAAGATAGCTCTCTCAGGGTGTCTCTCATCGGACCACCCGCCGCTGCTCTCTGCACGCTAGCTGCAAGCTCCTCCGCTCGCCCCCTCTTCTCTATCTCTGTGTCCCGCTCAGTGGTCAACTGCGCAATCTACCGCTGATATGTCAAAACCTGTGCCTGCAGCTGCTGTATAGTCACCTGCAGGGTCCGAATCTGTGCATCCTCAACATGAGTGGGGATCCGAACCCGTAACAGTAACTGCGCAGGGACATCCCCTCTAACTCTGCCTGTCCTCGGTGCTGGAGGTGGGAGCACATCCGTCCTCCTCCTCTGCGCTGGTCGTATCACCTCGTCAGTACCCCCCACTGCAGCTAGAACCTCCCCCACCCTCGCCTCTCCACCGGCTCCAATAGCCAATCCGCCTCTCCCCATGTCTATCACCACCCGTCTGACTACTCTCTCTAAACCTCTATCTCCTCTCCTCCCTCTATCTCCCCTCCTCCCTCTAACTCCTCTCCCTCGTCATCTTCCTCCACCATCTCTATCATCCTCATCATCTCCCTCTCCCTCCTCATCATCATCATTGAATGCCGACTGCATCTCCTCGGGATCCGATATCCTGGCCACTACCCGCGCGGCAAACAATCTCGCGAACTCATCGGTCAAGCCCGCATCCAAAATCTCCGGGGCATAATCCCATATCTGGCCCACCAAACCGACAAACTCCTCCACCGCCACCGCACTATCAATGGTCGGGCCCCAATCTGATATGTCCTGCCTCCGCCATGCATATAAACAAGCCCCCTGAGGTATACTCTACTGTCGACCAAACTGTCGCAAAACTCTGGTCACCACAAACCTCTCAATAACAAATGGGGTCCTCCCAATCAGGTATCTCATCATAAACACGTAGGGCATCTCCAGCCCGTCCTCCGCCCACACCTCACACCTTGTATACGGTCGCCATGTGACCATATCGATGTCATCCAAAACTCTCCTCCAATGCTCTAGTTTTCCCAGCTTTCACTGGACAACTAAACCCCTGTATCCATAAGCATAGGCATGTCCAACGGGCCTATCTCTGTCTGCTAATGGCCTTGCGGTCGGAATATGCTCCTAGCACCATACCTGTAAGAGCGTCATGCCAACTGACAAACTATCATAACCTAGGTATACCACCTCGTGCAAGTCCCTGTACAGATGGGCTAGCATAGCTGATCCCCACGTGAACCTGCGGCCCTGTGTAACCATGTCCTCTAACACCAGCCCCCATCCCACAGAGAATCCCTTTGACCTGCGATCAGGACAAAGGAATCCACCGATAAACCTTGCTAGTACTAATGGAAGCGGTGCATAATCTAGGTGTAGGAACTCCTGCTACGGGATCTCATATCCGCATACTGTCTCATCATGAAAAATGCGGCGAAGTGCCTCTGTGCCACCCTCCTCCGACTGCTCATATGGTAGTAGTGCACCTACTACTGGTATGCGCAAAATCCTGTAACAGTCCTCTGGTGTGACTGTCATCTCACCTATGGCAAAGTGGAAGGTGTTCGTGTTGCTATGCCACCTCTCTATGAGTGCTGTAAGTAACCCCCGGTTCACAGTGAACTGAGGCATATCCAACAGGGACATCAACCCGCATCTCTCAATAATATCTAGGTCGACCTGTGTCAACCGTGGTATCAGAGTCCAAGGCCTAGGAAATCGCTCACGCGACTACACCATACCCAATCGCTCCTCTCAACCAGCAAAACAAGTCCAATATCAGTTTCCACATCAAAACAAAGATATCAAAATCAAACTCACATCAACAACATGAAACAATTTGCTCATCTACATCAAGTTCAAAATCCTATCATTTCATATCAACTTGTAAAACAACTCAAGTTATCAAAAACCATTTCAAAACTTGTAACACAACTCAAGTCTCTAAATCATATAAACTTGTAAAACAACTCAAGTTTCCCACCCATATCAGCTTGAAAAACAACTTAAGTTTCCAACCCATGTCAGCTTGTAACACAAATCAGGCTTCACACATTGAACTTGAAACAAAGTGCAAAAACAAATCATATTTTGATCAATACAACACATTGATATCTATGCATAACTTGAAATATCGCAAATCAAAACAAGTTATATCGACACTCATATTGGACAAATCAATAAAAACCATGACAGCAAAACACAACAATTTCACAAAATCACCTCATCTCACAAAATTTTTCCGGATGCGCTAAAACAGGTTGTCTATGCGCTAAAATCTACCCATGTGCTAAGCTGTTTTTCCGATGCGCTACTCTATTTACCCTATGCGCTAGAATACCTTTAAGTGCTAGTCTTTTTCCCCCATGTGCCACCCAACCTACCCTATGCGCTAAAACCTATATGTGCGCTAACCTATACCTTGCTGACGCTACCTATTTGACCCTATGCGCTAGGTCTACCCTACGCGCTAACACCTCTTACCCATGCGAACCCTTGTGACCTCTATGCGCTAGGTCTTACTCACGCGCTATCTTGTTAACCCGACGTGCTACCCTACATTTGGCATGCGCTATTTTCCCTCCCTGCGCTAACCTAGACCTTCTATGCGCTACACTATTTTGTTTCGGATGCAGCCCTAAAATTCAAGCTTCATGCGCTACCTAAATCTTCGTATACGCTAAATTGAGACTTTGACGCGCTAAAACGCTAAAACCGAATTTCAAAAATAAAAAAAATGACCAAAAACAATAAAATCAAAAATCAAAAAAGGGTCAAAAGTGTTGACTTACTGGTGGTCCATATGCGGCAGGTCTTCGGTACCTTCGAACGCGCTCAAAACGATGCCTGGAATACGGAATAGGCATTTTGACTTCTCTCCAAATTCTCTTTCTCCAAAGTCAACAATGCACAAATGAATCAAATCAAAGCCCTTTTCCCCTTTTATAGAAAGAAAATGAAATTAGGGTTAGGGAACCGGGCATGTAATTTGCTCGCGGTTTCCCTTATACCCTAAAACATGTATATTATCGGGAGATGAATCAATTTCAACATTTCACATAGACAAAATCATACACACCACACACAAATCATCAAATCCAATCAAAAATTTTAAAATATTGATTCATCTCCTGAGGGGGCATCACACATAAAATCAAATCTGGGGCACGACTTGCAAAATAAGAGCAACACAAATATTTCATTTGATCATACATCACGATAAAACATCATTTTCTTTGAAATAACATGTGCACACACATCACTTCAAAGAAGGGCAAAATGTAGACGTATAAAAATGACCATATTCCTAAATGAATATTTTATGTTCATTTCTCTATTTAATTAAATCCAATTTAATTAAAATACCCGTATTCCTCTATTTAATTAAGTAAATTACTCAATTTATTTAAATTAAATTCACTATACCATTTAATGAATAAATCATTTTATTCAATTAAATCTCTTCTATCCACTTTTAATTAAATTCAAATTTAATTAAATAAATTATCCTAAATTGAATAAATCTAATTTATTTAATTTCCCCAAATTACAACCAAATTGAATTTAATTAACTTTATTTCAATTAAATCCTATTATCCCTCCATCCACTTGCATTTTCCTACATCTGCCACTTGCTTCCTAAATCCCTTCCTAATTTCTTCTAGACCCTTCTAATCACTTCTAAATTAACCTAACCCATCTTTTAAACTTTGTCACATCCCTGAGCAAGGGGAGGTCACTTCTCAAAACCTTAAAGTCTTTGATAACCATTAAAGGCTTCAAGTCTTCAACCACTTAATTTTCCAAAGTCTCCCAAACAATTAATGGTTAATTCAACCCTTTTACATGGTTAGAGACTTTTTGCCTAACTTAACCTTCATCTAACCCAAGGGTCTCATCCAGCCTTTAATGCTTTGACCATGATTATCTCTTAATCATTTGCACAAGGGTTTATCCTTGGATTAACTCTAAATCCAATGGGTAAGTCTAAGTTAAGCTTAACCCTTATCTCTAGATAACCATGAGGTCTTCTTAGGCATTTAATGTCTCCAACCCCTTCTCTCAACCCAACCCCGTGTTGACATTTGTCATCATTTTATTGGTGCAAATTGCAAACATGGATTCCCAACTTTCAAACTCAACCCTTGATCAACTCTTTCAATCCTGACCATCCATTGCCCTATTTTTGCTATAAATAGAGCTCTCATTCCTCCATTTTCATAATCCAAGTTTGTAGTATCACACTTATGTTCAAATACATTCAAGCTTTCATATATCATTTATGCTCATCATTTAGCCTTTCTTTTAATTAGGAATTAGTCTAAATATGCATGTTTAGAATACTTTCTATTATCATTAGCTTAAATCATTGAACTAATATAGTATGCTAAGATAGTTTGTTTACTAACCTTGTCATCTTATAGTTAGTTTATTGCATTTCTAGAATCATGCATAGTTTAGGATGCATCTCATATTAAAACCAACAAAAGCATCCCTAATTCTTGCATTTGCCATCCTTAAACCATTTTGCTCAGTGATCTGAGAGCAAAAACATTGGTTTGAGGGACCGTGTAAGATAGAGAACCATGGGACCCACCTTGGGAAGCTGAGTGATACTTCATTGCTCTATAGCTTGCACCAAGAAGTCCTGTGAGTGTGTGAGCAAGGCTCCATAGAGCTCCATTTTTCACATATTGAGTTGTATCGACCTGCTTTTCTCGCATACACAAACCTTTGACACATTATCAAAGGACAATAAAGAATATTAGGAGAAAATTACTTCATGATTTAATAGATTATTATGATGATTTTAGTGATGAGGAGAAAGAAGAAGTATTATAGGAAATCATTATTTATTTGTGTAAAAATGACTGGTCACCATCAGAGGTAAAATCTCAGACACCGGATTATTTATATAAAGCATTAGATAATAAATGGCGCATTGCCATTGAAAAAGAATAGGATATTAGGGAGAAAGTCTTTACACAGTACTTTCCCGACCTCTCAAATTCAGAATTATTTGATGTCTTGGATCAAAATAAAAGACTCTTTTTCACAAGGAGAAGAAGACTTTGGCTGTTGGAGGGGAGAATTGATGATGTTGAAAAAGATACTCATCAGCATATGGATTATGCTATCAATTCTCACAAAGCACGAATGGCCAACCTCCAAGTGGAAAAAGAACTGGTTGTATCCAAACCGGATGAAGTTTTTGATGAAGAAGGAAACCTGGTTGAAGAACCAATCGACAATATTGATGTCGATGCACTAGACATAGAAGATGTCACTCAGGACATACTTCTGAGGGAACAGAACAGGGTCAACAAGCCGAACAGGGCAGTAAGCAAGCCAAGGACACATAGGAAGCGGCTGAAGAATAGATAGAGAAGAAGAAGAGGGATGAAGATGAGGAAGAGAAGAGAAAAGAGGAAGAAAAGAGAAAAGAGGAAGAGAAGAGAAAAGAGGAAGAGGAGAAACAAAAAGATGAAGAGAAGAAGAAGCAAGAAGATGATAGGAAAAAGAAAGAAGAAGAGAATAAGGAAGAGAAGGAAAAGAAGGAAGAGGAAGAGAAGAAAAAGAAGGAAGAGGAAGAGAAGAAGAAGAAGGAAGAGGAAGAAAAGAAGAAGGAAGAGGAAGAAAATAAGAAGAAGGAAGAGGAAGAGAAAGAAGAAGAGAAGAGGAAGGAAACAGAGAGGAAAAAGAAAGCAGAGGAAGACAAGGCACAAGAACAGAAGCAGGAAGTAGAGAAAAGGAAGAAGGAAGAAGCAGACAAGGCAGCAGAGGCAATGAAGAGCACACAAATGGAGACTCCGAAGGCAACCGAGAGTCAAGCCAAACCGGTTGATATCTCCAGTCCTATCGATCTCCAATCTGCTAGTGAGTTGGAGCTTATGTAGAGCATCAAGGTTGCTCAAGAGCATCTTGAAATCATACGAAGGAAAAAGAAGCAAGATATCATTCAAGCGGCTGTAGACACACTTACCGGTTTGATCCCCGGTACCAATCTTCCTAACACCGAATCATCACTAGCATAGCTCAAACTACTACGTACTGTAGTGGATGATCAGGTGCAGAGCCTAGAAGAAGCAGCTGAGGCAAATGCCAAGAAAGAGCATCAAAAGGCTCTTAATATTGCTCTGGTGAAAAAGTTGAATGAGCTTCGTTCTGAACTTCTGAAAGACCAAAAGGATTAAGGGATGCTTTGGATGAGGGAAACTTGCTACTAAGCAAATCTATCAACCCCATCTATTTTGCGATGATGTGCTAACTCAGAAGCAAAAGCTTCAAATGGACTTACAGTCCTACTTGAGCACATTTAAGCCACCCTATGATTCCTTTGCAACTTATGGGCAAACCATTCACCGGTTCCAGATCCAGTCAGCCAAAATGGAGCAAGAGATCAGTACACGATCTAGGGATTTGTAGGAGCTACAATTGGTTTTACTTCCACGTCTGCAAATTCTTCAGAAGTGTTATCTGAACCTGGATGCCATGACAGTTACGCAGGAGCTGAGCATAGTTGATGCCATGGAGGAATAGGTATCCCAGATGCAAACAGATAAAGAAGTGGCCACCTCCCTACTTGAGTCTTGGTCTCTATCCATGAAACAATTTTTGTAGGACTATAAATTGGTTTTTGACAAGTACTATTCAATATTGTCATAAACTTTTATTATTTTAATATCAAATGGAAACAGGGTTATTCAACGGTACTTTGTCATTGTTGGCAAAGGGGGAGAACTATCTGGTTTTAAAATTTTGATCTTCTGATAAAAGGGGGAGAAGTACTCTATCTATTTTTGGAGACAAATAGGGAGAAGTATCTGTTTTAGAAAATTTTGATATATGTTTTGATATATGCTATATGCTCTGATATCTCAATGTTTATGCTCTGTATGCAAAATTGCTATACATTGTATTGATTAAGGGATAGTGTATATGCTTAGGGGGAGCAATTTTGTTAATGGCATGTCTTTTATTGTAAAACACTTAGACGTCAAAATTTTATTTTCCTAAGTGTTGCCATCAATGCCAAAGGGGGAGATTGTTGGCATTTTTGATGTTTATGTTGTGATTGTCATTGATGGACACACACTTGTATTGAGATCCCCTATATGTATGAGCTAGAGCTCAACCGGTATTTGTTCCAACCGGTGTGTTGTATTCTAGTCTTTAGGCTATAGGTGATTTTGCAGAATGTGTTTCCCGGTTTGAAGCGGCATGTCGACCCTAAGCGGTTTGAAGATCTCAAGTGGTACGAGGAAGCAAAGCGGCATAGCACATTCTTACCAGTCTTCATTTTTGTCAAATCGGCAACTGGTATTTTGTATGAACCGGTAACACTCTGTGATGAGTTACCAATCAACCGATTGTTTGATGATGCCGACACATTGATAGTGCTTTTTGTGTCGTGTTACTGAGTAGGTCTAGATTCATTGAACCTAGGAAATTGTAATGTAATCCTATTGGACCGACATGAAATCAGATTATTTTAAAAGGACATCATGTATAGGGTTTTAGGTTGTTGCTGAAAGGGTTTATGTTGTTCTAGGGTTTAAGGTGATTGTTGAGTTGTTGAAAGAGTGTTCTTATCTGAGAAGATCAAGTTGTAACTGAGAGAGAGAGATAGAGAAGACTGAAGTAATGTTGGAATACATTAGCAGTGAACTATATTGGATCTAACCAAGCAGTTTGTGCTATTAGATAGATCAAACACTTGTTGATTACTCACATATTTGACAAGTCTATAGCCCTTAACCAGGTAGGCCCAAAAGCCTTTGTAAAATCCTCTAACAAGGTGGTTCACTTCTGTGAATCTAAAATCCTCTAACAAGGTAGTCTTTAATCGGACTTATCTCCTAACAGAGATTGAGATTCCTAACAGGATCTGTTCTGGTGAAGAACATTGTAAGACCTTAACCGGTCTGACCTTAACCGGTTTGGTTTCTATTCTGCAGATAGTGACTTGTGAGTTCCATCTCACCGTGTTTTTTCCCATTTGGGTTTCCATGTCAAATATCTTGTGTTATGGTTGTATTGCTTTTGTGGGTGAATGCTTTATTTGCATTTTGGTTTGCATGTGTGATAACCGGTCTGTCTGTTAAACTGTTTTACCGGTTTATCTTCAGACTGTTTAAGTGTTTTAGTGCAGAGATTTTTGGCATACTAATTCACCCCCCCCTCTTAGTATTCGTCATTATGTTGATGTTTCAAGGGCCTCATTTCATGCTATGCCCCATAGAAGTTATTTTCTTGATTATGTCCAAGGGGATTTTGGTTTGGTTTATTTGGGAGATAATGAACCCTGTCAGATTGGTGGAAAAAGAATAATTAATATTAAGTTACAGAATGGGAATAATTGGCTACTACAAGAGGTAAGACATGTTCCAAGACTAAGTAGGAATTTAATTCTAGTAGGGCAACTAGGTGATGAAGGTTGTACAGTTACTTTTCATGATAAAAATTGGAAGGTTTCAAGAGGTGCCTTGATAGTAGAAAAAGGTGTGAAAGTAGGCACCTTATATCTTTGTACAAGTCATACTATTCCTTCTACTTTAGTTGTTGCAGAGAAAAACAAAACAGATTCAGGAACAATTGTTGCAGATTTGTAGGAAGAGACTAAAATAGTTGCTGTAGGTTCTGAGACAACACTGTAGCACAACAAACTTGGGCATACGAGTGAAAAAGGTATGAAGGTACTTCATTCTAAAAAGGTTTTATCGGGTCTAAATGCATTAACATGGATTTCTATGAAAGTTGTGTTTATGGAAAACAAAAGAGAGTTACTTTTCTCAAGGATGGGAAACAAAAGAAAGATGAAAAGTTAGAGCTTGAGCATATAGATGTATGCGGACCATCTTAGGTATCTTCTCTCAGTGGCTCTTAGTATTATGTTACATTCATAGATGATGCAACTAGGAAGGTTTGAATTTATTTCTTTAGGCAAAAATCTGATGTATTTGAAACATTTAAGAAATGGAGAAGTTTGGTTGAAAATGAGATAGGTAAAAGATTAAAATGTCATAGATCTGATAACGATGGTGAGTGTTGCATCAAAGGATTTGAGGATTATTGTTCCTTTAATGGAACTCGTAGGCAGAAAATGGTTCTAGGGACTCCACAAGAAAATTGAGTGGTTGAGCACATGAATAGGATAATAATGGAGTGTGCAAGGAGCATGAGATTACATGTCGAGCTGTCTTTAAACATGTGGTTAGAGGCTATCAATACTATTGTATATTTAATTAATAAAGGTCCTTAAACTCCTTTGGGCTATAGTATTCCAGAGGAAGCATGGACAGGTAATAAGGCGAGTTATTCTTTTTTCAAAACCTTTCGATGTGAAGCATTTACACATGAAGATTCTGAAAACAGAATCAAGCTGGATGCAAAATCAAAAAAAAATATTTTCGTTGGATATGGCATTGATGAATTTGATTATAGGCTTTGGGATGTTGAAAATCTAAAAATTGTGAGAAGTAAGGATGTTGCATTTGTAGACACCCAAAATTGTCATGTCTAATTAAATAAATATTTTATTTATTTAATTATCTAAGCTTAATTCTTCTACTAATTAAATAAATCTTTATTTATTTAATTAATTCATTTATCCTCTTCTAGCCTTATTTCTCATTTAAATGAATACATTTATTTATTTAAATTATCCTTTTCCTAAATTAAATAAATATTTTATTTATTTAATTGATCCCACTTCTTCTATTAATTAAATAAATCTTTATTTATTTAATTAATTCATTAACTTTTTCTACCCATGACACATGTCATTCATCTCTTAATTCATACACTACCTACCCCTTTCATTATTTTATTATTTCTTTTACCTACCCTCTAATCATAGCCGACCTCCTTTTACACCTCTCAATCTTATCCCTCCATTTCTTATTGTGTCTTCTATATAAGGAGATGCTTCCCTCATTATCAAACACTAATCACGGAGTCTAATGATCAACTTATGCAATTGACTACACTACGATCCTACTTACAACCACATTCCGTTCTTTGTTGAGCTCTTGTGCACATAAAATATGAGAGCAAATATATCAAGCAAGATCAATGGAGATCCAAACCCTATTGGACATGTGATGGTATAATCTTTGTGATTTCATTTGATTTGCATTGTCTTAGGTAATCTTCATATGTTATGGTGGATCTTTGTTGATTGTTAGGCTAGGGTTTTGTGGTTGAATTCATTTAGCCTTTCAATATTGTTATTATTGTTATCCATTTTCACCATATACATTTTGGCACGCCCGGTGGGACTCTTGTCCCTTTTTGCATTTAACATCCTTGTTGCAGATTTTGTAATGTGAAGTTGCAGATCCGACGTTTTCGGCAGCATTTTGTTATTTCCGCGTCTGCGTACTTTCGGATCGCGTTTTTGATTTTCTGGTGCGTCTGCGACATCTGGATCCACGTCTGTGTTTTGGCATTATTTTATTTTGCAGGTTTCAGGAAAACGCGTCTGTATTGTAAAGTCACGTCTGTGCTAGTTTTTACCGCGTCTGTGTTTAGGAAACGCGTCTATGTTCTATAGCCGCGTCTGTGTCTCACAGAACCGTGTCTGTGTTACCCAGTCGCGTCTGTGTTGAAGGTAACCGCGTCTGTGTTTATCAGTTTCAAAATTTTTGATTTTCATTGATTCAGTTTTTCGGATTTTGCATTTAATGTTTCAGATCTGGTTTATATTGAGCTAACATTTTCAGATCTAGCTAACGAAATTGGTGCAGCTTGTCTTGAAAGCAAAATTGTTTGGTCGAAGGCCCCTATTTTCACAAAGTCTTTTGGGTTTAAAATTTACCTAACTTGTGTGCTTGCAGGAAGGGGTGATCATTTGAAACAATCCAAACTACTAACAACTCTTTGTTGCAGGTCCTTGGCAAGGGTTTTTGGATTTTTATTGTGTGCCTTGTTTTCATAGACTAGCAAACACTTCAATTGGTGCACTAAAATTGAATCATTGTCTTTTGTGTCTTGAGCAATAGGCTCTTTTTGTTTAATCTTTTGAGGGCCTGTCTTCCCGTGTGGTCATTAGGACTACTAGTGAGAAGAGAACGACCCAAGTGGTAGCGAGGAAAATCCACCTCATCCGAACCACTATAAACAAATGTATTCATGGTGAAAACTATGAATAACGTGTGCTGATTAGTTCATACTGACACTATGTCTCCCCATAAACCCGTTTGATCAAATTTATTTGATCAGTTGTAGGGCGTAACCCCTACCGGCTGGGAGCCTTCTGTATTTACAGAGTTGAAAGTGCCTCATGTATGGCCACACGAGCGGATGCCCTTACTAGCACCATTTTGTTTTAGAGGCCCAAATCCTTCTAGTTGTTGGGGCAGGAGGTCGGACCTCTGGTAGCGGCCCACACACATACGATTCTTAGTAGAGATACAAAGTTTGCCATGGGGAGTTTTCGTGGGGACTGATGCTTGGCTGACCCGAGAAGTGAGTGCCGAGGGTGGAGCTAGTGAGGTGAAGCATCTAAGTATCCGCTCTGAATAGCGTAGCCTCGGGGGTAAAACCCCATGTGGGATCAACAACTATTGTCTTGGCCAGCCATAAGAATTATGCTTGACTTATGTTAAACATTCAAAACATTCAAGAACAAACAACAAAACATTGTGTCTTTTGTGTCTTCAAGTGTATGCAAAACATTTTTTACATCAAACAACATTGGAGTCATTTTTGAGTCTAGACACTTGCAGACATTGGGTCTTCATCAACACTGTGTCCTCTTGTCATGAAAATCAGTCAAACAGTCAGATTTGGTCACAACAAAACGACTTCACAGATTGAAAAAAATTGCACAAATTTTATAGAAACGCGTCTGTGTCGGACATAATAGCGTCTGTGTTGTCTAGCCGCGTCTGTGAATGGCAGAATCATGTCTGTGTTCCAATAGTCAACATTACACTTTGCAAAAAATCTCAGAAACGCGTCTGTGTTAAACAAAGCAGCGTCTGTGTCGGGAAATCGCGTCTGTGAAGTATACAGGCACGTCTGTGTCCAGAATTGAAAAACTGTTACAGTCCAGCAAACAAACACAGTCAGTTTCGGAATTCTTGAGCTTCCTAGGTCATTTCTCTAGGGTTTCATTTAGCATTCAACCTGTCCTTGGGTCTCACAAATTCCATCATTGCTTTACATCTCATTTTACATTCACACTTGTCTAAACTTGAGTCAAAAGGTCACTTGCTTGTCCTCATCATACTTTGTCAACACACTACATACAACAACACTTTTCTAAGTGGTCCCTCATCAAGGTTTCTTACCTTTGGGTCTCATTTGGTCCTACTTAGAGTCAAGGTCAACTTACCTCATCAAGAGAAACTATCCTCTCTTTGGAAGTCACACCTACTCTACTACATACATACTTGGTCTTACACTTTGGACATTGCAAGTACACTTCAGATTCATTTACATTTCATCCAACTCTTGGTCTTCCATACTCTTTCCATTTTTCATCTAGTTTCACACATCTTGGTCAATACCTAGTTCATGGTTGAAACCCGTCTTCAAAAATCTAGGAGAGAAACTAAAGAGGCTCAAGAGTCCGCAAACATGAGTTCTTATGAGTATGACAATGAGATCTTTTTCAATTCTGATCATACTACATTACCTGACATGGATGCCTATAGAAACATTCCAAATGTCGAGAATATGGACACTACAAACAACAATGCTACACACAATGACAATATGGACAACTTTTTAGTACATTCAGCAGATGTGGAAGAATCCATTATGAACCCCCATTTCAATCGATTGGTTGAGGAAACAATGAGGAGGGATAGACAATACTTCTTACAAATGATGGCACAAAGTGGAGCCAAGATACCTCATGATTTTGACATGTCTCAAATAATGGAAAGTCGACCTTTGCAACAACCTCACTCCAACATGGATCAAAGGAGACCTAATAGTGGAGGAAATAGAGGACCACATATGGTACCTGAATCACCATCAACTTTGCTTCAAAAACCAGAGGTCCCACATACACATGGTCAAACATATGGTACTCACCTTCGCAGACCATTATGGAAATCTTATGGAGAAAAATATGCTCAATCACATATCAATGCTAAGGATCAACCACCAAAGCAATGGGATATGCCAAGGCATGCTCAAAATTTGGACACAAGGAAACCCCGTGTCAAATTTGGGGGCAATACAATAGAACATGACATGCCTGTAGAGTATGGTATACATGCACAAAATAGATATGGTGTTCCTCAACATGAATCTATACCAAGTGGTCCATATATGCAGCATCATTACAGACCTCCTCCATATGAACATGTGTATGATCAATATCATCCATATATGCAACATGCTCCTCCTCCAATGGGTACCTCAAACATAGGATATGGTCCAAGAAGTCGATCTCCACCTAAGAGAAATTTGGAGCAACAAATCAGGGACTTACAAAAGAAAATGGAGGATATAAATACACCGAAGCCAACTTACACAATGAGAGACATATGTCCTTATCCATTTGACAAGAGCATTCCAATGCCTCTTCCTACACACTTTGTGACGCCTAAATTTGATAAGTATAGAGGAAAAGGGGATCCTAAGGCACACATAAGACATTTTTTCACAGCTTGGATTGAGGTAGAAGCAGAAGAGACATATTTGATGAGATTATTCCCACAAAGCTTAGGTGATCAAGCTATGGAATGGTTCTCCTAACTACCACCTGGTATTAAGTCATGGGGTGATCTAGCAGAGGCATTTATTCAACATTTCTCCTACAATATAGAGACAGACATATCAGTTACTACTTTGTGCAACACTAAGCAAAAAGAGGGAGAGTCTTTTGCATCATTCTTACAAAGATGGAGAAATCTAGCTAGCAGATGCTCTTGTGAAATTCCACAAAAACAAATGGTAGAAATGTTCACCCAAAATGTTAACAAAGACATTGGTTATGACTTAAGAAAAGCTTGCTTGTCCACTTTCAAGGACGTCATTGAAAAAGGCTTAGCGACAGAAAAGGTCTTAATTGAACAAGGAGTCATCAAGATATTCAAGGAAAACAAAGATGACTTTAAAGGAAAAGACAAGCCAAGATTTTGGAATAAAAACAAGAATATAGTCAATGATGGTGTTGTTGATGCTAACACAGTGTGACCCAAAGTCATCTTTTCTGGATCAAGTTCTACAAACAATCAAGTGAATACTCAAACAACTTCTAGATCACGAAGGAAGTACACTCCATTGGGAGAACCACTTGAGTCAGTTTCAAGAAGCTTGTGGCAAACAAAGTAATCACTATTCCAGATTTTCCTCCATATGAACCAAAGGTTAAACCAAATTGGTGGAACGATGATGAGTATTGTGAATTTCATAAGAGCAAAGGTCATAAGACAGGAAATTGTCATCGGCTGAAGAACATCATACAAAATCTCATTGAGAGAGGTGACATTGAGATTGAGGGACATTCGTCTAATCAAGAACATGAGATGTTTAAGGAACCATTCCCAAATCATGACAAGGGAAAAGCTAAAGCCACAGAGGATCAAACCAACTATACCAGAGCATCTTACAACTATGATTCAACTATCAATCACATCTCGATGGACCATTATGTCTCTACCATTATCATCAAGGACAAAGCGTCTGAGAATTCTACCCAGAGACCCAGGATTGTCCTAAAAGGTGTTGGATCTTCTTCTGAACCTACCTCTGAATGTCATGTTACAACTCGTCGAGGTAAAATCACTTTGCAAGGTGCTCCAACTAAAAACACCGCTTCTTCATCAACCAAACATGAGTATGACATTGTAGAACAACTAGGGAAGACACCCGCGCTTATCTCCATCCTTGAGCTCCTACGCATATCTCCCGCACATAAAGCCATTCTTGACAAAATCTTGAGAGATACTGCCATTCCTACTGATATAAACATGGACCAGTTTCAAGCCATGGTGGGGTACCTTTCCATTCCACATTCACTTACTTTCACAGAAGCCGATGACGCCTCCGTAAGTCAGCCACATAATGCACCGCTACACATTGAAGCCTTCATACACAAACATCGAATAAAAAGAGTCCTGATAGATGGAGGAGCAGGTCTAAACATTTGCACATTTATCACTATCACACAATTGGGATATTCTGATAAAGCTGTGAATTCTACAAACAAGATCACCATTAAAGCATATGATGATGAAGAGCGTTCATCCAAGGGCACAATCATCTTACCTCTCAGAGTTGGGCCAGTTACAAAGGATGTGGTTTGTCAAGTCTTGGATTTAAATCTCACTTATAACATATTGCTAGGACGTCCTTGGATTCATGAAATGAGGGCAGTCCCATCCACATATCACCAATGCATTAAGTTTCCTCATAATGGAGTGGAAGTAACAGTTAACGGTGATCCGAATCCATTCATAGACTGCAATAACTTGAAATCAAAGACTGAGACCATCATTCCCAGTAATCGTGAGGCTATTCCTTCATCGGCATACATTGATCCTGAGTCATTAAAACCTTCGACATCAAAACAAGGTGAGCTTAAAAGCAAGTTTCAGGACAAAGGCATGGGGGAATATACTTTCAATCAGACCATGTACTTACGACAAGTCATGAGTTCCCCAAAAGAATATGGGAGACCACATCCTAACAAACAAATCTCCATCATGATGCTCAAATGGGACCCTACTACCTTTCAAAGATGGGGTGAACTAGAAGAGGAAGATTTATACCAAATGCTTTTTAGGGACAATGAAGAGGAAACACAAGACCACATCAATCTACCATGTGAGAAATATGGCAAAGGCTTCAAAATCCTACAAAAATTCGGGTATGATGGAAAAAGCCCTCTGGGATTACGAAAGGAAGGCATCATTGAACCTTTACAACCTGAATTGACTCTCAAGAAGGAACGCTCGAAAGGACTTGGTTTCTTAACTTCCAAGGTCCACACCCAAAGGACGGAAGAAGCCTTACAAATCAAAGCTGCCAAAATTCAACAAGAGAATCGCTATTCCACAGATTCCAATGAATGGGAATGGGGTTCCGACAAGTCTTCCAGTGACTACGAGCTCACCGAGACATTCAGAGAGCCAAATCAACCCACAGAAGAAGAGGAGTTTTATAACAAATTCAGAGTTGGTCAAGAAACAACCCATAAGGAGTCTACACAGTCCTTGTCTCAAGGTTCTAGGTTGAAATCACATAGGATGAGAACACCTGTCCCAGAATGCGCTACTAGTGATGATAATTTGGATTCGCTCGTGATCGAGACTGATGAGGAGAGTTCCATCGATGACCTCAATAATTACCTTGACATACCCGAATATAACCACATCTTCACTCTTAGCTCCGCTAACTTCAAAGACATTAACGGCCTTCCCTTTGTTCACCACCAACTCATTGAATGGGATCATGAAGGACCTGCACAGTTTGATACATTCCAAAACGATGAAGCTTTTATAGACTATCTAGGCATACGAGATGATCTTCCTCCTGGGGACCATAAAGTGGGATACACTATAGAACTCAATAGCGTGGCATATTTTGGTGAGGGTGTCGGGCCTTCCAGTCGCAAAAATGTGAAAATAAGAACAAACCAAGGGTCTTATGGCAAAAACCACACTGTGGCGTTGTCTGACCCCAAAAAAGTAAAAAGAAGAGACGTATCTGAGGGCGAAAACCTCTCTGAGGCACCCAAAGATGGAAGGCTCGACATTCTCCCAGCATCATATGAGGAAAAGTCATCCATGTTGGTAGAGGAGACTATCAAAACAAACATTGGTACAGAAGAGGTTCCACACAACATATTCCTAGCTCAATCACTGACAGAGTCAGAAAGGTCAAAATTCATAAGTTTCTTCAAAGAACGACAAATCAACTTTGCCTGGTCATATGCTGATATGCCTGGATTAGATCTGGATTTGGTAATGCATCATTTGACAGTCAAACCGGGGGCAAAACCAGTGAAACAAAAATTAAGAAAAATGCATCCACAAGTGGCATTACTAGTCAAAGTAGAACTTGAGAAATTACTCGATGTCGGATTCATACGCCCAATCGATTATCCTGAATCGATCTCCAACTTGGTACCTATTAGTAAACCAGATCGCAACATTAGAATTTGCACAGATTTCAGAGACATCAACAAAGCTTGTCCAAAGGATGACTTCCCATTACCAAATATTGACTTGATTTTTGATCTCACAGCAAGTCATGAAAAGTTATCATTGATGGATGTATTCTCTGGTTATAATCAAATAAGGATTGCACCCGAGGATCAACACAAAACAACATTTACTTGTCTGTGGGGAACTTTCTGCTGGAATGTCATGCCTTTCGGGCTAAAGAATGCAGGCGCGACATATCAAAGAGCCATGACTACTATCTTTCATGATCTCATGCACATAACTGTGGAAGATTATGTTGACGACCTCTTGGGCAAATCAATAGACAGAAATACACATTTGGACATACTTTCAGTCGTCTTTGATCGGTTGGAAAAATACAAAGTAAGATTAAACCCCAAGAAATGTGTCTTTGGAGTAACCTCCGGGAAGCTCCTAGGATTCATTGTATCCAAAAGAGGAATTGAAGTTGATCCAGCAAAAGTCAAGGCCATCTTGGAAATGCAACCACCAAGAAATATCAGTCAACTTCGATCCTTACAAGGTAGACTCTAGTCTATTTGAAGATTCATAGCTCAACTGGCAGATAAGTGTAATCCTTTTTAGCACCTGCTACATAAAAACATCAAATTCAAATGGGATGATAACTGTCAACAGGCTTTCCAGACGCTCAAAGATTATCTTCTAAATCTGCCAGTTCTGATGCCACTAGTTCCAGATGAGCCTCTATTACTATACATATCAGCTACTCCAACAGCACTGGGGGCACTCTTAGCGCAACAAAGTGCTGAAGGCAAGGAAAAAGTAGTATACTATATCAGTCGCACATTGGTAGGATATGAGCTAAACTACACACCAATTGAGCGTGCATGTCTCGCCGTGGTCTTTGCTTCGTAGAAATTACGACATTACATGCTCACTCATAAGACTAAGTTAGTTGCAAGGATAGACCCATTGAAATACCTTCTCAATAAAGCAACACTTACTGGGCGACTAGCCAAATGGGTAATGATCCTGAGTGAATTCGACATCGAGTATGTGGATAGAAAAGCAATAAAAGGACAAGTCATCGCAGATCAATTAGCGGATGCTCCCATGATAGATGATGTTCCTTAAGTTCAGAATTTCTAGATGAATCCATTTTAACAATGTCACATGCAAAGCCATGGCTACTGTACTTCGACGACTCATACACACAACATGGGGCAGGAGCTGGAATCCTCTTCATAACTCCTCAAGGGGATTCTATACCAAAATCATACCGCTTATCATTTCCTTGCACTAACAATATAACGGAATATGAGGCATTAACAACAGGATTACGAATTGCAGTTCAATGAAAGATCCAGGAACTTCGTGTTTTTGGGGATTCCCAACTTGTCATCTGTCAAGCAACTAATGATTACCAAACAAAAGATGAAAATTTAATGCCTTATAAACAACTGGTGGATGATCTGAAACAACACTTCACAAAGATAGACTTTGAGCAAATACCAAGAGAGCAGAATCGCGCCGCAGATGCCATGGCTACAATTGCTTCACTGATCGATCTACCTCCAAACGAGACCTGCTATGAATTCTTGGTGGCTAACCTTTTGGTTCCTTCATATGAGATCATGCCTACTGAGACGATATGTGTTGTCGGTCCCGAATCCCAGTTATATGGTTCCATTTTCACATACCTACGTGACAATACTTTACCTCCTGATCTATCAAATAACCAACGTCACACTTTCATTTGCCAATCCTCTCGATATGTCATTGTAGCTGATATTCTATACCGACGAGGTCTAGATGGCACTTTTCTTAGATTTTTAGAAAGCGACGAAGCTCAGATTGCGTTACGGGAAGTGCATGAAGGGATATGTGGTCCACATGCTAGTGGTCCTACTTTGGCCAAGAAACTCATCAAGACTGGATATTACTGGCCCAATATGGAGAAAGACTCAAATCAGTTTGTCAAGAAATGTAAGCAATGTCAAATTCATGGAGACCTCATACATGCGCTAGCACAAGAACTTCAACCACTTGCGTCTCCTTGGCCCTTTTGTCAGTGGGGACTCGATCTCATAGGCAAGATTCACCCTCCTTCTTCCAATGGTCACAAATTCATTATCACTACCACAGAATATTTTACAAAATGGATTGAAGCCGTGCCTCTCACACAAGTCACAAGAAAATAGATTGCTACATTCATCCTTAACTATATCATTTGCCGATACGGTATTCCTGTTTCCATTATCACTGATAACGGGCGTCCCTTCAAAAATTAGGATGTTCATGAACTTTGTGACTGCTTCCATATTTCCCATCATTTCTCCACACCATATTACCCCCAAGGTAATGGCAAAGCTGAGGTGTCTAACAAAACAATCCTTAAAATCCTAAAGAAGACAGTCGACGATGCTGGTCGTAATTGGCATATCCAACTTAATCCTGCACTTTGGGCCTACCGCACAAGTGTCTGCACACCTACAGGAGCTACACCCTATTCACTTGTCTATGGCGCTGAAGCTATCTTGCCTATTGAGGTTGAGCTACCCTCTTTACGGGTCTCTTTGCAAAACATCATCAGTGACGAAGACTATAGGGTCTCTCGCTTGCAAGAGCTGGAACTACTGGATGAACGAAGACAAACTACTTTTAATCATCTCAAGGCTTACCAACAACGAATGAGTCGCAACTACAATCACAAAGTCAAGCCTCACACATTTGAGGTTGGGGACTTAGTTCTCAGAGAAAATCCTAAAAATCAACAAGACAGAGAGAAGAAGGGCAAGTTCGAACCAAATTGGCTTGGTCCCTACATTATTACAGCAGCATATGGATCTGGTGCATATCAGCTTTCAACTATAGAAGGTGAACCTTTGGAGGATCCTATCAACAGCATGCACCTTCGCAAGTTCTACACATAGCTCTTCGGAATATCCTAATTCAAAAATACAAAAAAATTCGAAAAAATTCAAAAATAAACTTCACCTTACACACACGACCAATTCATCCATAATAAACTTACCCATTCCCATCATGGCTTGTTATTGATCTCCCTAAGATTGGTTAGCCATTCATAATAAACCCCCCTTTTCATCCCTTTCCATCCATAATAAATCAGATCCTATCTGTGGCTAAGGCAAAATCCTACGTCTAGTAATGGGTGTAGAACTGAGAACATCACATGTTTCGAGGAGTACAGTCTCTTCCAGCTTCCTTCCATCTATCCGTGCACAATTCGTAATAAAGCAACATTTTCATCACAGATCCACTATAGAAACTAGGACTGAAACGAATGCTGGAACTGGCTCAGCTACCCTTGCCCCTGTCTTTCCTCCTGGTGTTCCCTATGATGGTGATTCTTCAACTTAACCTGGGACTGTCTATTTATTTGGTGCTGGAGCGGATAGGTCAACGAATGGAATAGCTAAGCTTTGGTGCTGCTTCCTCCGCTGGTTCTGATCTAGTGATGCTTCTACTTATGGGTAAACTATTCAATATGGATCCAAAACTTAGGGTTATGGCTTGACTCGGTCAATGAAGTCCACAGGCTCTACCTTTACCTATCGAATAGGAAGGAATGCATAGCGAAATGGTAGATCTGCGACTATAAATGGCTATGCTCCTAGCTCTGACTTTGCTGCTTAAACCGCCTATGCTTATGGTAGGACTGACTATGCTGCTTTCATTCGGTCAATTGGCCCTACTATTCTATGGCCACCCCATCAATTGGCCCCGCACCCGTATCTTCATATGGATCTCCTACTAGGTCTTTGTGTAAACCAGGAACATCGAAAGCTCTCTTGTCTTCCCCGGTGTGAAGTTACCTTTGTATATACGAAGCTCTTTCTGGTCCCAACCTCCATGGCGTAGGGGGCTATTTTTATGGTTTTGCTGCAACCTTCACATTCCGCTATTCTTTCATACAGTACGGATAGACACCTAAGCGAGACATCACATCGGAGCCAGGCATACTTATGTGCATACTCCATCTCGCGGGACAGGGCTTATACCAGGCATCTACCGGAAAAGTTTCAATCTCGGATGCTTCCTTATATACCATTACGCAGGGAGGGTTCGACCCACCTTCGTCACACCTGTTGCGATCGCATGCACATTGAGCATGGCTAGATTTTCATTTGAACACGGGAAATAAAATAGTAGATGTTTGGACACACCCACCGCTGGCCGTATGACATCTTTACAAATCACAAACTCATGCAATGGACTTAATGAGTGTCATGGAGGCGATCCGTTAAGGAAAGGATTAAGAGACCTAATGGAGGGGGCTTGGTGCTGGTTATTCATAAACGGGTGAAACTAGTGCCCCTAAAATTCACAAGGGCGATTGGATCAGCGGAATAAGCTAGTTCTTTGCAATAAAGTATCAGTTTCATGGATTCAGTCAGTTTTAGATGAGACACAGCAGCAACAATGGGCTTCAACAAATCATATCTTTCAACAGACTCAGACAACATATGGTTTAGTGCTATCTATTCTTTTTGTGAAAGTAAACATTGTGACCACAATCAAATAAGACTTATACAAGTGACAAGAGACACTAAACTTGAGGACTACAGTGGATGTTGGTGTCGAGTCTTGGCTTTCTTTTGATTTCATCTTTTGGTGACATGTCTTTTAGCTTTTCCAGGATGTCTCTGACTAGAGATTCTATCTCCAGGATGTCTTTGACTAGAAAGGCGAGGATGGGGTATCGTCACCTATTTGTATTTGCTGTCTGTGGATTGTCTCTTAGTAATGCTCTGACTTGTCCAAGGATATGAGGACACTATGAGTCTAGTGTGAACTGGGGCATTCCTTGTTTGTGACTGTCTTATCTCCATGCAAATAGGTACAATGACTTTCTGGGTCGAACATATGCCTCGATTGTCATAACCTATTTTGCCATAATAAAGCTCAATGATGATAATGCACAAGAAGCTCTTTCACTTTCATATCTTCTGTCTTCCATCCCCCTTTCTTGATTGACTTCCATTGTCCTTCTCGAGTCCGTGTAGCCTACTATCACATGACTGAGTATAATGACACACCAAAAACATTTGCATTTCATGTAGTTGCACCTGCATTACCACATATAAGCATTTCATACATACAGATAGATATTACAAACTGCATCACATCCTGCACACAACACCTGTTAGCACAAATTACATTTTGCATTTGCATTATCGTATTCATTTGCATTACATACATTCACATTTGCATGATGCATACACATATAAACACATAAAAGAACAAAAATATTGAGTTGCATCATATACATATTTGCATCCATCTCATAAATAAACATTACATAAGAACATCTCATCACATAGGTACACATGCATATAGCTGCCGCAAAGATGAATCATCTCATATATATATAAAAGTGTCATGATACAATGATGTCAAAATCATATGGCTACAAAAACACCCGCAGGTGTCTACAATACAAAAATGGTACAAAACTGATACAAAGGGAGCCCTCTATGGCTATGATGAACTCCCTCCCTCGGAGCCGCTTGGCCTCGATGGAATCTGAGCCCCTGAAGGACCCGCCCTAGGATCATCCTGCCTGTCCCCTCTATCTGGTGGTGGTGGAGGACCCATAACCCCACCACTCGATGCCTGTCTCCTCCGGCTCCCTCCCGTAGCTGTCGCTGTACACGACGGTCTATGGAAGCTCCTCACTCGCTGATCTACTGGCACTGCACCACAGTAGAGGTCTCTCCAGTAGGCTATCTCCTCTCCTGCCTGCAGGACATAAGCGTATCCTGCCCCTGTATCCTCCGCTGCCTGTCTCCCTGCCCTCAGTGCTGTCTCAGCCTTTGTATAGTGCTAGATAGCCTGATCCCGGTCCCGCTCAGTATCTCTGAGCCTCGTCCTGAGCCGATCCCTCTCCCTCTCTAGCTCCTGGATCTCATCTGCCTAGCCCTGGCAGATCTCCCTTAGATCTAGCAGCTCATCCTCCACTGGGTCAGCCCCCTCTGCCTCTTCCTGTGGCTCCCCCTGTGCCTGTACCTGTACTGGTGCCTGTATAGGTACCTGTCTCTGTCCCTGTCCCTGTATCTATACCTGCCTGGGACCCTGTGCTGCTGGCACCTGTAAAGGCAATCCACCACGACCCCTCACCACCCGAGCCTGCCTCTCCTCTCCACCCTCCCTCCAAGGTGCAACCTGCCTCTCTCTAACTACTCCCCTCCTCCTCCGTCGGCCTCTGCCCCCATCACCTCCACCATCATCATCATCTCCCCCCCCATCTCCCTCCAATGCCTCTCCTAGATCTGTCAACCGTGGGAATGGATGCTCTGCCCAATAAGCTATATACTCGGCATCCATGCCAGCATCCTCGATCTCAGGCCACATATCCCAAGGTAGGGGCATCATCTCCACCAGCTGTGTCACTGCCTGATCATACGACAGTAATGGCCCAAACTGTGCTTGATCTCTAACTGTGCGGGCATACATGCCTGAGCCCTGGGGCATCCTCTGAATCTGACCAAACTGTCGCCCAATCCTGTCTACTAGCTACCTCTCCAGCACATAGGGTGTCCGCCCAATCAGGTACCTGCTCTGGAAGGTATAGGGCAGCTTGACTGCATCATCCTCCCACTGCTCGCAGCCCAGATATGGTCTCCATATGACCTCATCAATGTCATCTATCACTCGCCGCCAATGCTCTAACCTGCCAATCCGCGGCTGCAATGTGATCATATCGTACAAATGAACAAAGCTGCGTCCATGTCCTCTGCCTCTGAAGTGTATCAGTCGGGTAATCGACAGATGCTCATAGGCCCATACCTGCAGCAATGTAACTCCACAGCCCAATCCTACTGATCCATGATAAACAAACTGATGAAGCTCATAATACAAATGGGCCAGCACACATGGTCCCCAGGCATATCTGGTGTGCTGCGTCACCAGCGTCTCCAGTGCTCCTCCTCAGCCCATAGCCAATCCCTGTGTCGCCCTATCTGGACACAGGAACCCACTGATAGCTCCTCCTACCACTACTGACAATGCTAACCCTGTGGCTGTCATGGTATCCCATGCCACGTGTCCTGCCCTCATCTCCAGTCCTGGGTCCTAGAATACTCGTCTCAGGGCCTCTTTATCGCCATCTCGATCATATGGGATCAGCTCCCCATCGATCGGTATCCTCAATATCCTGTAGACATCCTCTAGGGTGACTGTCATCTCACCCATCGGCAAATGAAATGTGCACGTCTCAGAGTGCCATCTCTCAGCTAGCGCAGTCAGCAAACCCATGTTTGCCCGAAACTCAGGCACATACAGCACATGTCTCAATCCCATCTCCTCGATGGCAGCTCTGTCCTCAAACGACAACTCAGGTTGCAACCTCTGCGTCAATGGGAATCTATCTTGTGACTCCAGTATTGGCAAATACTCCTGTAGTCAAGCAAACCACTCATGTCAGTCATAGTGACATTCACTGTTCATCACAAAATGCTACTTTTTATCTAAATGCATATGGCTATCTACCCTAGTGACACTCACTGTTCATCACAAAGTGTTGCTTCTATCCTAGTGGTACTCCCTGTTCATCACAAAGTACTACGTGTGTGACACTCACTGTTCATCACAAAGTGCTACTCACATTTGCACTCCCTGTTCATCACAAAGTGCTGCTCATACTCTAGTACTCCCTGTTTATCACAAAGTACTCTATCTTGGTACTCACTGTTCATCACAAAGTGCCTTGATCTATCCTAGTCTTCCTAGAGGACCTGCTTGAGTGTATCCTCTCAGCAGCTTATCCAATCGACAGCGTATGTTCATCACAGAACTGTCGATTTGACTTAGAAGATGCAAATTCACACCTTTTCAAACGCAAACGCACTTACCTGACATAAACGCGGTTTCAGACTGCACAGACGCGCCTGATTGACACAGACGTACCTATGCTTTGCACAGACGCACCTGGGCTGCACAAACGTGCCTTCTTGGCACAAACGCGCCTGCACATCACAGACACAGCCGCAATTGACACAGATGTGGGTTCCAACGCAGACGCGCCTGACACAAACACAGACGCGCCTCGCGAGCACAGACGCGCCTAGACATTTTTGACACTTTTTGGACCCTAGTCTAAGTGCATTTATGACCCTATCTACCATGCATTAATGACAAAAATTAAATGCATCAAAGTACGAGGAGGTTTGGTGGTACTTACCGGCTCTCCTGCCTCTGCTAGTCTCTAGAATCGGCGAACACGGTCGAATCTGTGAGTGAAAGCCATCGCTGCTGACTGCTCCTGCTCTATTTTCACTCTGCAATATGCTCTTGTGGACATGTAGATGACAATGAAGATGTATTTTCCCCCGTGGTCTATCTTATAGACTACTCCTAGCCCTAGCCTTCGTTTCCCGAGTCAGTCTTCTTTATCCCGTGACTTTGTCACTTTATCTGGTCAGTCCATTCTAGCCTTTCTTTCTTATCGAGAGATTGTCTACGATCTTTCCAGACATTTTCATCCAATCTCTCGAGAGGGCATATCATTCCCATCTTGGGGCAACTCTGTATCAGTTCATATTATTTTCTTTGAAACAACGCGACAAGCCGCATTGTCTCAAAGAGGGGCAAAATGTAGACACCCAAAATTGTCATGTCTAATTAAATAAATATTTTATTTATTTAATTATCTAAGCTTAATTCTTCTATTAATTAAATAAATCTTTATTTATTTAATTAATTCATTTATCCTCTTCTAGCCTTATTTCTCATTTAAATGAATACATTTATTTATTTAAATTATCCTTTTCCTAAATTAAATAAATATTTTATTTATTTAATTGATCCCACTTCTTCTATTAATTAAATAAATCTTTATTTATTTAATTAATTCATTAACCTTTTCTACCCATGACACATGTCATTCATCTCTTAATTCATACACTACCTACCCCTTTCATTATTTTATTATTTCTTTTACCTACTCTCTAATCATAGCCGACCTCCTTTTACACCTCTCAATCTTATCCCTCCATTTCTTATTGTGTCTTCTATATAAGGAGATGCTTCCCTCATTATCAAACCCTAATCACGGAGTCTAATGATCAACTTATGCAATTGACTACACTACGATTCTACTTACAACCACATTCCGTTCTTTGTTGAGCTCTTATGCACATAAAATCTGAGAACAAATATATCAAGCAAGATCAATGGAGATAGGAAGAATGGAGATCCAAACCCTATTGGACATGTGATGGTATAATCTTTGTGATTTCATTTGATTTGCATTGTCTTAGGTAATCTTCATATGTTATGGTGGATCTTTGTTGATTGTTAGGCTAGGGTTTTGTGGTTGAATTCATTTAGCCTTTCAATATTGTTATTATTGTTATCCATTTTCACCATATACAACATTCAATGAGAAGGTATTGTGCAAAGATCAATTGCAGTAGTATGAGAAGAAAGAAAATGATTTTATTGTGTTGGATGATATTCCAGATAGTGATGTTCGAGTGGTTCCTCATGCTCCGCAAATAGCAACCAGAAATACCACAAACTCCAGTGAATGTTAGATAGTCAACAAGGCTAAGTAGACCTCTTGGTAGGTTCTCTCCCTCTTTGTATTCTATTTTGTTAACAGATGCTTGTGAACCAGAAGGATATGATGAAGCTATGCAGGTGGATACAAAGGTTCAATGGGAGCTTACCGTGAAAGAAGAAATGGACTCCTTGTGCAAAAATTAGACTTGGGAATTATGTAAGTTGCCTGTAGGCAAAATGACTTTACAAAACAAATGGATTTATAGGCTAAAAGAGGAAGATGGATGTAAGCACAAATTTAAAGCCAAGTTAGTTGTCAAAGGATTTTCACAGAAAAAGGGCATTGATTTTGCTAAAAAAGTTCTCCAGTTGTTAAGATGACTTCTATTCATACTGTACACACCTAAAAATAATTAAATTAATATTTAATCAATTTAAGCCTATCAACATAATTAATTGATTTAATTGTGTTATCCTTATTCTTCTCAGTGTTAATTAAATCCAATTTAATTAATCCTATCACTATTGTCTAAATTAATTATTTCCCTATTTCTCTAAGGTCTCTCAACCATTATTTCCTCTAAGCCCACTCAGTTAATTAATTTTAATTAATTAACCTAATCATGTGATTCCTACAAATCACCTTTTCCTAATCCATCCTTAGCCTAATTAATTATTCTATAATCTTTCATAATCCCACTTATCATTATTCTCGAATTTTAAATTCCCCCACTCATGTCACATTAATCTTGAGCCTCTCAAAGAAATTCAAATTTCTTTGAATCCCCTTTGATGGTATGATGAAAGAATAAGTATCTGGTAGATTACTGAGAGGGGGGGTGAATCAGTAAACTGAAAAACTAATACAAACTTCCCAATCTCAAACTCAATCACACAAAGTAAACTTATCAATAGAATATCACTGTCAAGATCAATACTCATAAGAATACTCGACATCAACCGGTTAATTGTTAAAGCAACTTAACAGTAAACAACTTTAATCTTGTAAACATCCAAATGCTTAATCATATATCAACACACTTCATCTCTCAATGCTTCTAGTTATCATGCCTTATCAGAAGTTAATCAAATCAACAAATAAGATCACAACCACAAAGAAATTCACCACATGACACAAATGTTTATACGTGGAAAATCCAAGTAGGTAAAAACCACGGTGAGATGAGACTCATAAGATAGCTATCTGAACTCTTCTGAAGTTCACCCTATTAGGAGCCAAGCCTATTAAATCTTTTACAATAAGTCTTATTAAGAACTGATCCTATTAGGAATCGCTCGGTTAGGGATTTACAAATTCTTTGAATAAAATAAAATACCCTGTTAGGAGTAACCTCGGTAGAGGATTTGAGAATCCAAGCTAATGGACCACCTTGTTAGAGGATTTAAGAAGTAACCAAGCTTGTTAGAGCTTAACCGATTAGGGGATTTCAGTTTTGCTGTAATTATTAGAAGACAACATGTTTTTCTTGATTTGTCTGAATAGACATTTGCTTGATCATATCCTTTTAAGCTTCAATCTGCCTTTACTCAAACTGCAGATTCATTCTCTGGTTAGGCAACCACACACTCAATTGATTTCAGCCAACACCTTGCCAACACCTTTTACAAAATAACTTCATCGACCTTAAATACAAATCAATTAGGTCGATAACATAACAAAAACCTAATTCTCTCATAAAGATTACAAACAAATCGGTTCAAGTGTGACTGTTGGATTTACATAGCAATCTATACACATTCTTCAAGAAAATTTCAACCGCTCCATGATCCTCGCTTCATCGGACTTGTAACTCATCATGCGCTTTGCATTAGATTCAATCCACTTTTCTCATTCCCTAGACAATCAAACAAACATGCTAAAACAATCTGAACTTATCTTCATACAATGACCACATGTGTCATTATCATTATCGCTCAATAGATAATAAACCAACACAACCATTTCAACAAACTTAATCGGTTAGGGTTTAACAAAAAAACTGGTAGGGTTTACCGGTTACATTGCATAGAAAGGGTTTAACCTTATACACCGGTTAATGGTTCAACTCACATACTTACATACCGGTTTACAACATCTTCCTCAAAGCTCTTCCTACCAGTTACAAGACAATATCAATAATAACAACAATATTAACAATATCATAAATACCATTATGGGTTCAATTGACATCAATGACAACATAACATATTATTAATGCAATCTGTAGACACTCAAAAATAATTATTTTAATTATTTTTAATTCCTTACATAATTAATTAATTAATTATGTTAATTAAAATTCTTCTCAATATTAATTAAATATAATTAATATTGTCACTATAGCATATGATTTATTTAATAAATCAATCCCTTTCTTTATTCTTCTAAAAAAAATCAAATCCTCACAAATCTTCCTCTTAGTTAATTAATTTCAATTAATTAGTTAACCTACATGATTCCTACAATTATCTTCTTAATTCATCATTAACCTAATAAATTCTTCTAGAAACTCCTTAAACTCACTTAACATTATTCTTCTAATTTTTTATTCCCTCCACTCATTCTCTCTCCTAGTCAAATTCTCCTACAAATATAAATCCCACCTAACATTTCCTCTAATCCCCCTCCTAATGAGTCGTTAATGGCTAATCATCATGATTAGCCACAAAGTCAACTCTTTGTCCTTTCATCCAGCCACTAGCTTTAAATGCTCTTTTTCTAGATGAATGTAAGATTTTCGAAATCTCACATTCCTCTAGTCATTTCCCTCTCCCAAGGAATTTTTAATTCCTTTTTATTCTTCTAATCCCCATAATATCCATTTTTGGAGAATTTTTTATTCCTCCAATGCATCTTGTAGAGTGTGGAGATACGAAATGCCTTTAAGGGATATTTCTTGGTCTCCACACCCTCTCTTGGAGCTTGTGTGAGCTCACAAGTAAATCTTAGCCCTTCATCTTGAATTCATCCTAGCCATCCATTTTCCTCTCCTCTTCCTATAAAATAGGGTTCCATCCTTCATTCAAAAACATCTTGAAATCCGGTAAGCTTATGTTGCCCTTTTGAGCCCAGGAAATCATCTTGGCAACTTGATCATCTCATCCTTATAATTCATCCTAATCATTTTTGCACAATATTGGAGAGCCATCCACATTCAGCAATCAAAGGAGCACATCAAGTGGAGCATTATCAAGGGGCGCCTTCACTTCATCAAGCTCAATCCGAAGGAGAAGGTAAAATAGCAAGGTGAAATGGTCTTTTAATGATATTTTAGCAGTCTGCATATTTATTTCGTTATGTTTTGAACAGTTTACCTTTCAAATCTGTTTTTCCCTCTTCACAATCTTCATGCAAATGCCAACACCCCTATGCATCCTCATTTTGAAATTCAAATTTCCTTTCCCCGCTCTTCTCAAGGAATTTTATATTCCTTTTTATTTCTCCAATGCATCCTTGATCCATGTCCACTATCTTGAATCAATCTTAGCCTTTCATAAGCAAATCAATCTTGGCCCTCCATTGGCCTCCTACAATCTATAAATTGGAGCATCTCTCCTTCTCAAAAAGGGAGTCTTCAATTCTTCTATCCTTATGCTACCAATTTATCCTCCTATCATATTTCCTCATAATTATTTATCAAATCCTTCTATCCATCATCCAAATCCAAATCCTTAATCATCAATCTTGTTGAGAACTTGAGAGCAATCCACATCCACAACAAGCAAAAGAGAAAATCAAGTGGAGCAATCAAAGGGGTGCCTTCACTTCATCACGTTCAATCCGAGAAACAAGTGGATATCTATGGAGGTATAATGGTGCTTGTTGCATTTGTTTGATGTTTTATACATATGTCTATTCAAACTAACCATTTGCCTCTCAATCCTAGTTTCCCTCATGTTCACGTACTATTTTAAGTATTGTGGTTGCTAAAGATTTACATTTGGAACACTTAGATGTGAAAACTTCTTTTCTCCATGGTGATTTGGAGGAGATATATTTGGAACAACCCTAAGGATTTGAGGTCAAAGGTAAGGAGAAATTGGTGTGCAAATTGCAGAAGAGTTTATATGGCTTGAAACAAGCACCTCGACAATGGTACTTGAAATTTGATAGTTTTATGGTTGAACAAGACTACAGTAGGTGTAATTTTGACCATTGTGTTTATTTTAAGAGGTTGAACAATGACAACTATATTATTTTATGTTTATATGTTGATGACATTCTTGTAGCAGGGTCTAACATGGATCACATTAAAGAGTTAAAAAATTAGTTAGCAAAATCATTTGCTATGAAGGATTTGGGGGTAGAAAAACAAATCCTTTGTATGAAAATTTGCAGAGATAGGTAGAACAAAAAATTGACTCTATCTTAGGCTGATTATGTTGAAAAGGTGTTGTAGAGATTCCATATAGAGAATGCAAAAGCTGTCAGCACACCTTTGCCTAGTCATTTGATATTGACTAAGGAGATGTGTTCAAAGACATGAGGAGAAAGAAAAAATATCCAAGGTATCATATGTTTCAGCTATAGGAAGTTTAATGTATGCCATGGTATGCACGAGACCAAATATTGCACATGTTGTTGGAGTCATAAGCAAGTATATGAGTAATCCCATATTGGAGCATTGGAATGCAATAAAATGGGTTCTCAGGTATTTGAGAGGTACACCTAATAAACATTTATGTTTTGGGGGCTCTAATACCGATTTTGCAGGTTATGTAGACTCAAAATTTTCAAGGGATATTGATACCAGATGAAGCACTATAGGTTATGTCTTTACTGTAGGTGGGACAATGATGAATTGGATCTCCAAGTTGCAAAAGGTGGTTGCTTTATCCACCAGAGAGGCAGAGTATGTAGTTGCAACAAAGGCAAGAAAATAGATGCTATGGCTATAATCTTTCATGGAAGAATTGGGAAAAAGATAAGTTAATCGTTATTTTTTTACTGATAGCCAGAGTGCCATCCATCTCATAAATAATTCTACCTTGCATTCAAAGACAAAACACATACAATTGAGGTATTATTTCATTCGGTCAATGTTGGATGATGAACAGTTAAGGCTAGAAAAGATACATACAGATGAAAATCCAACAGATATGTTTACAAAGGTAGTGACAAGGGAGAAGTTGAGCTCCTCTTCAACTTTGGTTGGTCTTTAAGACTGAAAACAATAAAATAGAACAGTAGGGTCCAGGGTGTTTCATTCCAATGGGAGCTAAAGGGTCAGCGGTGTTATGATCAGTCTCCAAGTGGGAGATTGTTATTATATGGAGCCTAATCAGACTTGGAGGTTAAATTTTCTCTAGTTCTATCAACATGGTTTCCCCCCATATTATTCGACAGGGGTTTGGGGGTAGCGCCCCTAAGATGGATTCAAGGGGCAGTGCCTCTTGTGGGGTCCAGGGGCAGCGGTGGAGTCGAGGGGCAGCACCTCGCGAGGCCAAAAATAACTTATTATTTTATAAAGGCATTAGGTGTTATTTTTCTATTGATTGACATATTGTAACCCTAATTTTGTAACCAACATAATTCTTGATAAAATGGCTAAGGGTTAAGTTTTTTTCCTGTAGAGAATTTTGTAGCATTTTACAACAGTGTTGAGTTGCAAGGGATTGCTGGTTGTAATCAGTTCGATTTACTAGATAAGAATATTGGACTCTCTGTTTGGTGGATGTAGCCCAAGTTTGGGTGAACCACATTAAAATTGTCTCCTCTATTATTATTTCTATTATTTTCATTCCTTTGTTTAATCTTTATTTGCATATAATTGATTTTTTTTGCATGCAATTCCTAACACTTTGACCTATCAACTTTCACCCTAGATAAAGTCTTGGCCTTTTTTGTACCTTTAGTCTTAACAAGAACAAACTGACTGAAGTCAAAGTCATCTAGAGATGGATTATTTCTTTCTCTTGGGAGTGTTAGACACTAGCCAAGGTGGTAGGGGTGTATCATCATCCACTCCAACAGTTAACACTTGTGATGCCAATTCTTGAGACTGGATGCTTGTGGTAACTAGGGGTGGAGTGGAGGTAACAATGACAGGTGGATTTTGAGCAACAAAAACTTTAGGAGGAAGTTGAGCTTTTTATATAAATTTATTAAAATCTTCCAACATATAAGAAGTCACCTCAGATAGATTAGGAAGAAATACACTCTCAATGTTATCATGGGGTGTGTCAAGGGCTAACTCACTAGTAGTCGTAGAAGGATTGACATGGATCGCAGGAGCCTGAGATGAATACGAAATAGTGGAACCAAAAGGAGCAGTGCTTGAAATTGAAACTGAAGTTGTACCTATAACATCATATGAAGTAGGAGGAATAGCTTCTTGTGTCTCTTGAGACTGGGAAGTACTTGGGATTTCTGGCAATTCCTCCTCATCAAAATCTTCTTCTTGTTGTCCCTTTTCCAACTCTTCTTCATCAAATCCATCATTAGCTTGAATCTCTTGGGTATATGATTCCCCTTAACTCTTACCTTTCCCTACTGTAAATTTGAACCTTGGTGCCTTCAGAGTCATTGTGTCCTGCCTAGTCTTCGTTCTCAATTCTAGTCTTTCCCATAGGTTCTAAAGTGTTATCGTAGAATCCGGTCTAGAAAGGTTTCAACTGAATACCTTGTTGGGTCAACCAAACATTGGTATTAGCAAGGATGTTTTGGAACCTAGCCCTTATTGAAGTATTTTACTTGTGAGGCCATTGAATCAGGGTCAAAGGAGAATCAACAACTTTGTTCTTTTCATACATAGATCTAGTATGTCTCCATCATCCTCAAGATCCTCAAGGATATTGACAAGATCTAATTTTTTAACTTGTTCTATTGTTAGGCGACAATAGTCGAGCCTCCTAATATCCTCTTCTGTCCTATAATCAATCCACACATCTTCAATTCAATGAGCATGAGTATAACTTTTCTTGATTTTATTCTTCATGCCCTGGTAATCAAAATGCTTCTTGGCCTTGAAGAATTTCGTTGTTTTTATCCTCATTTTATCCTCCATGGCTTGGCCCTTGTAGATATAATTGATAGAATATCTCTAATGGTGATGGAGAACTTAAGACCAGTCTTGTGAGCTCCAGATTGATTCTCATGTATTGATATCATCTGACAAGCCATCTCTATGAGAATGATCTTTTCTAATGGATACCTAGGAAGCATGAAAGGTTCACCATCGAAACATCCAATTCTGAGATATGTGTGTTTACAAGAGACATTGCATGTATATTGAGATGTTGCCATTGATGGCAACTCATATCAGAATTGGCATCCACAATTCACGATTTCATCATTCTAGAAGATTGATTAAAGATTGATCAAGTATTGGTGAGGTCCAATGAGAATAGTGTATCCAACCGAGTGTACAGTGTTTTGGTTGAGTATTTTTCTTTTTGGATCTGGGAGATGTGCTGTGCATATGCAATTTACCTTATTCCAAGTTTGTGGTCTCCAGTGATAAGTTGTGTGTAAGTTAAAAGATCCAGTAATCATTTTTTGGCAAGAACAATGCATATCTATGGTAACGTGTGGTAACTCAGTATGCGGATCTTGTGGATCAATTTTTGCAGTTGTTTGTGTGTTCAAGGTTGGTAAGACAACCTATGGGAAGCATGTAGATTTTTTTTTTGGTTCACTTAGTTGTTTTTAGACCAGATTGAGCCGACTTGTATACATGTTTCATCTTCTGTGACGTGTTCTTGAAGCCGACATGGTGGTGACCTGAATTGGTGATGCGAATATATAAGATAGGTTTATTTGATCATTTTGTAGATCGATGATTATGTGGGATGTGTGAATGATCAATTATGCATAGTTTCACATGCGCAAGGTGAAGATTGGTGCTTCGGTATGTTGCTGAATATCAGAACATGGCAGTATTGCAGAGTAGAGTAAAAATATGTTTTGTGCTTAACCAGAACTATACTTAGGCATTTGTTGATGCTACTTCATAGTTCAAACTTTATTTTAATATCTTATTGAGTTGACTTGAATTTCATCCTCAGAATGCTACTTGCAACAAGTTAGTTTCACAAAATACCAATGGAAATGCTATATGAAATCCAAACTCAACCAATGAAACTACATGAAATACATATGAAATAAAAATACTGATATTACCTTCATGGTTTATGTCTCACTGTGTCCTAACTCCACTATTCCTAGTTGCAGATGGTGTACTCTCAGACAAGCATTGATAGCTTCCAAGATGGCATATGAAGAATGGATTGATAACTAATACTATGATATGCAATGCTAAATGATAATTGTTATTTTATTCAAGATTGAAAACTCACAGATGCATAAGTTTTACAAATGATTGGCTTGTAAATTCACTTGAAGTCTCACTCTCTCTCAATTGAAACTCTTGATTTTATAGACCTTGAGAGGATACGATGATGTGACCTGGATCAATGGTCATGATCAGATCTATAGATTTGGATGGCTATGAGTAGAGGTGAAGGTTCAGGGAAAGGGGGAAGGAGAAGACAAGTGTCACTTATCTCACCTTGACTTGGTTGCTGATTGAGGGAATCTAGGGATGGTTGGAGAAGATTTAGGCATGAGAGGACAAGTGTAATCTGTTGGCATTTTGGATATGTTGATATGGTTTTGTAATTGATGTCAACACCCATCATCACTTGTCAACACTTATCAGCACTTGGAGATCTTTGGTTATGTTCACCGGCAAGTTAGAGACTTATGCATAATCATCAGTATTTGGTTCACCAATAGATTATATCGTTCACCAGCACTTGGAATGACTTGGAGACTACTTGGTTATGTCAAAGACATTATTCGATCACTTGGTTTTGGCGATTTGGTTATTTGTTTATTCGGGTTTGCATATTTGCTGTTACAGGCAAATAGGTCTAGGATAAGCACCGATAGGCATATTTATTCCAGATCAACACGACACATTATGGAGATGATTTATTATTATTGTAAATGCATTGAGTTGACATCATGCATCAGATATTGATTTATTTGTAATTGATTTTATTGTAATATCTTTTAGTGAGCTGACCTAATCAATTTGTCTTAGGTTATGGTATAAATGTAAGATCTCATTTGTGAGATTGAGATGTGATTGCGAAAAAGAATTGTAATAAGGTATATGCGAAAATAAGCAGAGCTATACACACAGACATCATTTGAAGGTTTAAGGAAGGTTTTGTGAAGGTAATCAGAACTAAATCGGTACTGAATCTAGCATATGAAGATTCTATTTTATGCAGTACATTATCATTGGATTTAACCATCCAATTGTAGTCAGTGTGACTCTCATTTTGTGATTGAGCAGTGAGCTCTAGGCAGCTGGCCTTTTTGCATGTGCATAATCCATATTGTACACACATACTATTTGTAGTAGTATTATTTGATTATGGGTAGGGCTTCCCACCATGGTTTTTCCCCTTACAGGGTTTCCACGTACAAATATTTGTGTTATGTGTTGTGGATGTTGTTGTCTTTTTGTTTCATGCATTAATCTTTACCGGTACTGCAATTAACTGATAAAACTGTCTACCGGTATAAAGTTTGGTTTACTAGTATTAAGCATTAAGTTCTGGTTTAGTTAATTTTGGTTGAATTTATTGGACAAATGATTCACCCCCCTCTCTTAGTTGTCTCTAGGACCTAACAATTGGTATCAAAGCCTGGTCCTCTTTTTGCAGAAGTTTAACAGCTTGAGGAGATCCAATGTCTTCTAACTATTTCAGGAAGGACAGTCTGAAATTTGATGGAACTAACTATGGCATATAGAAGATCAGGATGGAGACACATTTGAATTGCATTGGAAAGGACATATGGGATGTTACAAAGAATGGATATACGACTCCTACTCAAGGTCAACCTAATCCACCTACCTTGGCTAAAGATGAAGTAAATGATTGCAAAGCAAGAGAAGCACTTTTGAGTGCATTATCAGATCAACAAATCATGGGATTGTTAGACAAATCTACTGCGAAAGCTATTTGGGAAAAACTGGAAACATTGAATGAAGGAGATTCCACAGTCAAAATTGCAAAACTTGAATGCTTTTGGGTCAGGTATGAAATTCTGAAAATGGAAGAAGATGAAAGAATTTATGCTTTTATGGAAAGAGTAAATGAAATTGTTTTGGGTATAAAATATTGTGGAGGAACCTTAAGTGAAGATGAAATTGTTTCTAAATTTTTATGAGCCTTGCCACCGACATATAAAATGAAAGTTACTGCTATAAATGAATTGAGAACAATGCCTAATGCATCAGTATCTAGAGACACTTTGGCTGGCAAAATTTTAGCTTTTGAACTTGAGGAATTTGGTCCTATTACTACTATCAAGACATATCTAGCTTTCAAGGCATCATCATCATCATCATCTGATAAATCTGATTGGAAAGCCATCTATGCAAGAGAACTTGAAGAAAGTAGGAGAGAAAATGAATAACTTGAAGAACTTGAAGCACTATTTGCAAGGAAAATGCCTAAAGGTCCAATTGGAAGTAAGTATGAAGGTAAAGCACCCTTTAAATGTTTTAACTATAATAATATTGGTCATATGGCTTCTAGATGTCCTGAAAGACATGCAAGATTAAGAGAAGAAGTTAAAAGAACATATAAGCCTAACCCTGACTATCAGAAATACAAGTTTAAGAAGAATAGAGACAAATCTTGTTATTATACTGATGAAGGAGTTACTGATGATTCTGATGAAGATTTGACAGACAATGGATGGGCTTTTGTTGCTATAATAGAAGATCAACCAACACCTACTATTCAACTGATAGAGCAGGCCCTGGGAGCTAAAGTTGAAGATAAGGATGAATGGATTATTGATTCAGGATGTTCACATCACATGACTGGTGACAAGAGTAAATTCTTAACCTTTTAGGAATACAATGGAGGTCTAGTAAGATTTGGAGATGATAAAGCTTGTTTGATCAAAGGAAAAGGCACTATATCTTTTGATGGCAAGAACAATACTAATAATGTTTACTATGTTGAAGGTTTGAAGCATAATCTTTTGAGTGTTGGTCAATTAGTTGAGAAAGGATTTTAGTTACAATTCAAGAATGGTAAATGCAAAATGTTAAACAAAACTGGTTTGGAAATTGTAACCGGTAATCAGACTAGAGGTAATACCTTTCATTTGAACAACAATGAGAAAGCATGTTTGATTGCATGTATTGATGAAAGTTGGTTATGGAATAAGAGACTTTGTCATGTAAAATTTGGTTGCATTGTGAAAATCAATACTACTAAGGCGGTAAGAGATTTACCTAAGATTGTTAAACCTCACAATCCAGTATGTAAGGAATGTCAATTTGGGAAGCAAGTTAGAGTAACTTTCAAGAGTATTCTAAAGAAGTCTAACAATGTTCTTGATTTAATTCATACTGATTTATGTGGTCCAACAAGAACTAGAAGTATACAAGGAGATAGGTATTTTATGCTAATCATTGATGACTATTCTAGAATGTGTTGGGTTACTTTTCTCAGGGAGAAATCTGAAGCATTTGGGAAATTCAAACTATTCAAGGTGATGGTTGAAAATGAAACCGACAAGAAAATCAAATGTTTGAGATCAGATTAAGGAGGTGAATTCACATCTAAGGAATTTAATACATTTTGTGAAGTGAATGGGATCAGAAGACAGTTATCAGCACCCCAGACACCCCAGTAGAATGGAGTTGTGGAAAGGAAAAACATAACTATCTTGGATGCAGCCAGAAGTATGATATCAAAAGTAATCTACCTCATATATACTAGAGAGAAGTGGTCAATACAACAATTTATACATTCAACAGAGTTCACATCAGAGGTGAAACCGGTAAGACCCCACATGAACTATGGTTTGGTAATACTCCTACTCTTAAATATTTTAGAATATTTGGAAGTAAATGCTATATTAGAAGAGATAAGTATATTGGCAAATTTGATCCTAGAAGTGATGAAGGAATATTTCTTGGTTATTCATCTAAGAGCAAGGCATATAGATGTTTTAACAAGAGATTGCAGAAAATTGTTGAGAGTGCAAATGTGAAGATTGATGAACAGTTTAGAGGAAATTCAAGGTACATAGACTTTGAACTGACAATAGAGATAATCACAAATGAACCTACTGTGAATACATTGGTACAAAATGGTGATTCAGTGACACCAACATCATCTAGAGATTCAACAGTCACTGAAGAACAACAACAAGTAAAAACACCCCAGTATGTAAGACTAAATCATTCTGAAGATCAGATAATTGGAAACAAATTTCAAGGAGTTATGACTTGAGGAAGATTGGCAAATGAAGAGGTATGTCTTATTTCTCAAATTGAACCTAGATTAATTAATGAGGCATGTGAAGATAAATATAGGATTAAAGCTATGGAAGATGAATTAGAACAAATTGAAAGGAATAACACTTGGTCATTAGTTCCCCGGCCTAAAGACAAAAATGTAATTGGAACTAAATGGGTTTTCAGAAATAAACTTAATGAAGATGGTAAAGTAATCAGAAACAAAGCAAGATTAGTGTGTAAGGGATATTCATAGAAAGAAGGAATTGATTACAATGAAACCTTTGCACCGGTAGCTAGAATTGAGGTAGTCAGACTTTTATTGGCTTTTGCAGCACATAAGAACTACAAAGTATATCAAATGGATGTTAAATGTACATTCTTGAATGAAGATCTTAAAGAAGAAGTTTATATTGAACAACCTGATGGATTTTCTTTGACAGATAACAAAGACATGGTTTGCAGGTTAAGAAAAACTTTATATGGATTGAAGCAAGCTCCTAGAGCTTGGTATGCTAGATTGGACAAATATCTTTTGAAGCTTGGTTACACTAAAGGTAATGCTAACAACAATCTATACTATAAAGTGACTAATGATGACATCTTGGTTATTGAAGTTTTTGTTGATGATATAATCTTTGGAGGAGAAGATGGTTTGTGTAAAGACTTTTCTAACAAAATGCAACAAGAATTTGAAATGTCTATGATTGGAGAGATAAAATTCTTTTTAGGATTGCAGATTTCACAGACTGATAAAGGTATATTCCTATGTTAATCTAAGTACTTGAAGGAATTACTAAAGAAATTTGGCATGGAAAATTATAAACAGGTAAGCACACCTATGACTACAACTGATAAATTATCTTTGAAGGATGAATCAACACTTGTTAATCCGACTAGATACAAGTCTATGATAGGAGGTTTACTGTATTTGACACAAACAAGACCTGATATTATGAATGCAGTATGTATTGTTTCAAGATTTCAGAGTAATCCTAAAGAAATCATGAATTAGCAGTAAAAAGGATTTTTTGGTACCTACAAAGCACTACAAATCTTGGTTTATGGTATCCTAGAGATGAAAATTTTGACCTATGTACATACACAGATGCTAATTGGGCAGGAGATGTGGATGACAAAAAAAGCACCATCGGGGGAGCATTTTTTCTTGGTAGCAGACTAATTTCATGGTTGAGCAAGAAACAAAGTTGTACAAGTCTATCAACAGCAAAATCAGAATATGTTGCAGCAACAACAAATTGTACATAGGTATTATGGATCAAGCAAATGTTGAAGGACATAAAGGTAAAATGCAAGGAACCTATAACTATTTACTGTGATAATATGGCAACAATTGATATATCAAAGAACCTGATATTTCACTCTTAAACTAAACATGTTTCTATCAAATTCAATTTTCTAAAAGAGAATGTTGAAGCAAAAGAAGTGAAATTGGTTTATGTGAATACTAAAGAGCAGATTGCAGATATTTCTACAAAACCTTTTCCTAAGGAGACTTTTGAATATCTTAGAGAGAAACTTGGACTCCTACCCTCACCGGTAGAGACTTAGATAGTTGATGTTTGTCATCAACTGACAGAATTAAGAGAGAAATCTTTTATTCCGACTTTGATGAGGAGAGCTACTTTTGAGGGGGAGTAGTTGGTACAATAAGTTGGTATTTTGTATTTGAAACTAGTTTTTGTAATGCTTTGGCATTTGATGTCAAAGGGGGAGAGATTGATATGGAAAAACACATTATCCCTTGGGGAGAGATTGTTACTTTGGGGAGAGATTGTTGGAGAGATTGATTACTCTCTGTATTTGTATTTTCATTTTAATGATCTCATTGGGAGATTGTTGGTTTTTGGCATCCTCTGAGAAACCTAAACCCTTGCTTGTAGAAATGTAGACTCAAACTGACCTACCAAAGGTTACCATAAGCAAAGAGGCCCCTCACATCGGCGGATTAGAGATTGTTAAGATAGTTGGTCAATCATCTGATTCTTCACTGACAGAATTCTGGCCAACCAATGTAACAAAGGTATTGCTTGATTCAATTAAGAAAATAACTGATTACAATGCACTTGCATATAAGGCAATCGATGACACCATACCAATTTTGAAGATGATTGCACCCAAGTGTAACATAGAGAATAAAGATTCTTTAGGCAAATTAGACACATCGTCTAAATACATAACCGACAATCTTCTAACAATTGATCAGATCAATGAGGAGACTTTCAGAGATAAAATATATAAAGAGAAGGAAAAATTCCTTGAGGAGATAGTAAAGAAGAGTAAGGAACATATTGATACATTATTATCGGCACTAGGAAAGACAATTTTGGACTTCAAGAAATTGTACAAAGATACATGTAAGACAAACATTTTGACAGAGGATATAGATAAAGAGATCAGCAGAGCTCAAAAGGAAATCAATGACATTGCTGATAACTTAATAGGTTCATCAAACTCCATATCGGTAGTAGAACAGGAAATTACGGGCTATGAAGAGAAAATTGAAAAACTTGAAAAAGACAAGGAGAGATTAAAGTTTAAGGCAAAAGAACTGAAATGCAGACTAGGTCCTAAACTAGATATCCTCATCTCTTTGAGAGAAGAGATTTCTGAGGCTCTTGTTCCAGGACTTAAGACACCAGAAGATAAAATGCACATACTCATCGGTACAATCTAGAGGAATGAAGCAACACTAAAGGACAGTGAGAGATTCTACAATAGCTTAAATTTTGCATTAGCGAATTTATATTAGATTGTAACCAATCGGTTACAGGGATCCAGATAGGAACTACACTCAATTGACATTGAATGACAACCTTTGTCATTGATGGAAAAGGGGGAGTAGTAGAGGATGAGAAAAAGGAGTAGTAGGATGGGAAATGAATGACAAAAGAGATCATTTGCTTAGGGGGAGCACACAGTTTTGGTAAGATTTTTGGACAACACTTTTTGGATACAATTTTGGCTTTTTCTCACGAGTGTTGCCATCAATGCCAAAGGGGGAGATTGTTGGCAAATGCACACTCCAATGAGAAATTGTAGGTGATTGAAGGTATTGTCATTGATGGCAACCTTACAATGCTATGGCAGCGACAGACACCGACAACGACAAAAGATGTTTACCGGCACCATGACTGACAGGATTTTGTATTTAATTGTAAAATCTTTTTGTAAGTTGACAAGGCAAATTGTAATAGGACTCATATATAAGTATGAGATCTTGTAAATAATTTGTAAGCGAAATGCATGGAAGGAATGTAATAGGCAGATGCAAATATTAAGGTAGACTCTGGAATAGGGTTTTGGAAGTTGTATGAGCTTAAACCAGTACTGAACCTGGCATAGCAGCTGCTGAACTGAAGTAGTACATGTCATTGGATTTACATAATCCACTTTTGTAAGTCAGTGAGACTTTTGTTTTGTATTTGAGCAGTGAGCTTTAGGCAGTTGGCCTTCCTGAATGTACAGGCCCCTATTGTATCAGTAATATTCACTTATTGGCCAGTAAGCGAATATTGTGGGTCACAAATCCCACCGAGGTTTTTTGAATTCGTTGCATACCCCCAAAAGGTTTCTTTTCAGTTAGATGAAGAATCTCCTCCCGATGGAGTGATACTTTGTTCTACTAGTGAAGAAATAGCTTCATTAACATTCATATCTGACTTCCTGATCCATTGTTTTGAAAATTCTTGTTTTACTTCTTCAACCTTCTCTTTATCTTTCAATCTGGGTCCTTTGTTATTTGCCGGTGATGCCTTACTTCTACAAAATTTTGCAATATGTCCAATCTTGTTACAAGCATAACAAGTCACATTATTTTTCTGAATAGCTTTTCCATATCCTATGCCAGTATGTGTTCTGCATTGATTAGATAAGTGTCCAAATCTTCCTTCCTAATATATAGGGATGTTGGCGAGAATATAGAAGGAGGTTATGAAATATGTGTACATACACAATATTTCATTAAATTTAGAAGTTGAAGATAAATTATGAATTAATATTTAAGAAATATTAATTTCCTTAGCCACATGATGGATGAGTTGGCAAAGGGAAGATGAAGTGGAGATGGAAGGTGAGTTGGATAAGAAAGATTAAATAATTTAGGAAATCATTTAATATTTGAGACTATAGGATAGGAGAATAACCATTAAATATTAGATATTTAATTGATTGAAGGAGATAATTAAATATTTAGATATTTAATTAATTAGAGGAATAGGATAGATGAATTTATTAATAAAATATTTCAATTAAATTAATTAATAGAAAGACGTGAAAAATGAATTAAATAAATTAATCTTTTCAAATTAACTATTTAATAGAAGAATAATTATTAAATAAATATAAATCGCTCATAGCCATTTTTATGTGTATACATTTTGCCCGTCTTTGAAATGATGTCGAGACAAGATTGTTTCAAAGATTAAATCAAGTCTCGATAGTGTGCCTGATGGAGATGAAAATCCTGATTGTGTGCCCCAGATACTGATTTTTGGATATTGATTTGATGATGATGCCCCCTCGAGAGAGCGTCTGTGCATTAAAGGAATGAATGATCTCTTGATAGAAGAAGAATGTTATATGAAAGATATATGAGTGAATAGATTGCATATTGATAAGATGTATTAGACTGATAAGATTGATTGTATTGAGATCAAGTCTGGTTTTAGGAAGGACACATCCCGTATAAGACAAAAGATGATCAAAACATCTGGTTTGAGGAAAGATACATCCCGTATAAGACATGATAGATGATAGTTGAATGAATGATGAAGATATTAAAGTGAAGAATGATTTCATTAGATGATGATGCTGGTGTAGGTGACGCAAGTGATCTAGGTGTTACACCCACAGGATCGAGAGGTAGTCATGATTCTTGTCTTGATTTGTATTGATATTGTATCATGGGACTTTGTACATTATTGATTATTTTTGTGATATCATTGTATACTTGGACAATTTTTGTTGTTTTATATGCAAACATGGACTATTCTATATGATGATGATCTATATTATGCAATGATTACATGGATGATGATTTTTATTATGCATTGATTACATGGATAATGTTATGATCTTTTCTCTTAATTATGATGATGATCTATATGATGCAATGATAAATGTTTTTGATTTTTGTTTTTGATGACCTCAGATGCAACTAAAAATGATTACTAACTTTAAATGATGTGCAAATGAAATGATCTAAATGCAGTGATCTATATACAAATAAATGATTATGCAACATTTTTTTTATGCACATGGATGCAAATGAAAATGATGTGAAAATGCAAATGTTTTATAGTGATGATGATTATGAATGCCATGTTTAATCAAACTTATAATGATAAATGCTTATAATGATGAATGAATCTAAGTGCAAAGATGCAACTAAATGATCTTTAATGAACTTTTAATGATAATGCAAATAATAATGATGATACACTACATGGTTAATGAAATGCACTTAATTGAATGCAAACTAATGTAATTTTTTTTTTGAAATGCAACTAAATGATTTAGATGATGATTAAAATGAATGCACCTACAATAATCAAATGCAATTTGTTTTTGTTTGTCCAAGCATACTCAATCTTTATTTATGACCGTTGATTTTTGAATGAAATGAGATGCTTATAATGCAACTGACATTGAATGCTTATAATGCAGATGAATAATGAGCTAATCTAAAATGATCTAACTAAAAATGATACTACCATTCTTCATATGCTTGTCTTGTAACAGTGCTTGATTTCATCATTGAGATTTAAAATGTTGTAAGAGAATACAAGCAACTTGGCATAAAGATTCAAGATGACCTGAGTATTTCTAGCATGGATTTTGATATAGCAAGTTAATACAAAGAACATGATATAATGAATCAAGTTGACCCAAGTATTGCTTGCAGAACAAACAAGGATTATCTCTTTTCATGCATGACTTGGAACATCCTCCTTGATCTTTTGCCGATCATATCTTGAGACAAGTACATACCTTAATAAGAGATAAACCACAGACAACAATTAAAGAAAATAATCATGCCCCATCATAGCTTCTCTATTCATGGACATCCTTGAGTCGCATAGAGTACATGATTAGCAATAAAATCAAAATATAAACACTGAATCTTGTATGTCATTCACATGTTCTTATGGTCATTAACTGATATAATCATCTTGATGAATGATCTTTAAAAATCCTTTATTACTTGTTGGTTGATTCTTCAATTTCTGAGTTTCGTGATTCAATTATTATAAGATGCCTTGATCTTCGTTGCTTTGTTGCTCGTCATCTGTTTCAAAATCCTAGGTGTTTTTGGTTTTTCTAGTTTTTCAAATGTTTTGGATTTTCAAAGATTCAATAAGATCACCTTACCAAAAGGAATTAGGATTTTACCCCCAGCAGAGATAAAAATTTATTATGGATGTGTGAATTGATCAAGATCCAAACCATGGAGGGATACAAATGCAGATTGATTGATTCTGATAAAATCTAAGATAGTGACTACGACAAGTGTGTCAAAGATTGATAATTGTTGGTAAGGTGCATATTTCCTGTGAAATGGTTCAAAGAAAAAGATGTGAAAGATGGAATGGATAAGCTAAGATAGATGGAAGCGATAGATGCGATATGATGGAATGGATAGGTGTGCAAAGAGATCTCATAGATGGAGGAACTCACTTTTTAGATAACGCTTGTTTACCAAGTTTTCACCATCTAAACTTATTGCATTTTACTCTCTCTTTTCTCTTTTTTCTTTCTTTCTTTTTTTGTTTTATGCTTTTTAGGGATTTTTTGCTTTTCTGATTTTTACTGATTTCTTCAGGACTTTATAGGCTTTTAAAATTTTTTTTTTCAGGACTTTATATCTCAAGCATAAAATTTATTGAGATGAATAGAATTGACAGGTTCATCAAATCAATTACCTTTAGGTGTAGATAACTTGTATGCTCCTGATCCATATGCTGCTACTATGACAAAAGGTCCTAGCCAATTTGGTTCAAATTTTCCCTTCTTTTCTCGGTCTTGCTGATTTCTTGGATTCTCCCTTAGAACTATATCTCCAATTTGAAAAATGTGTGGCTTGACTCTGTGGTTATAACTTCTTGCCATTATTTGTTGATATACTTTCAAATGATCAGTTGCATTTTGGCGACGTTCCTGAGTCAGTTCAAGTTCTTGGAGGTGAGAGACTCGTTCTTCTTCTTCTGGTATAAGACCTTTCAAGGATACTTGTAGAGAAGGTATCTCTACTTCTATAGGTAATATGGCTTCTGATCCATAGACCGAACAATATGGATTTGCCCTTGTTGGAGTGCAGATGCTGGTTCGGTATGCCCACATAGTAGGATTTAGCTGAATGTGCCAATCTTTTCCAACTTCATTGACTATTTTCTTAAAAATTTTCAAGATAGTTTTGTTTGATGCCTTAGCTTGACCATTTCCCTATGGATAATATGGAGTAGAAAACCTATGTTGGATATGAAATTGTTCACATAGATCCTTCACATCTTGATTTTTGAATGGTCTTCCATTATCAATGATAATGGTCATAGGAACTCCATAGCAACAGATTATATAATTCAAAATGAATGATGATATTTGTTTTCCTATCACTGTTGTTAGAGGTACTGCTTCAAACCATTTAGTGAAATATTTAGTAGCAGTCAGAATAAACTTATGTCCATTAGAAGATGAGGGATTTATCTTTCCTACCAAATCAAGGCCTCATTGAGAAAATGACCATGATCCTGTCATAGGATATAACTCTTGTGCTAGTGCATGAATGAGATTCCCATGGATATGACATTGTTTGCATTTCCTAGCATATGTGAATGAATCTCTCTCCATAGTAGGCCAATAGTAACCCATACGAAGAAGTTTCTTAGCCAGTGTTAAACCACTTGAGTGTGTGCCACAAATACTTGCATGAACTTTGTTAAGAACTTTGTCAGATTCTTCTTGTTCAAGACATCTCAACAAAGTACCATCTAGACCACGCCTATATAGGATATCTGCAATAATAGTATAGCGAGAGGACTGATGGATAAAATTCCTTCTCTGATTGTGGGATAGGTCAAGAGGAAGGATATTCTCTTTTAAGTACTGATAAGTTTGACCGTATAAGGATTGACTGGTTCCTGATATATGGCAAATTCAGTAGATATGCTGGGATTGAATGGTAGGGGTTAAGATATATTCCACGAGAAATTCATAACGATGTTGATTCTCCTTATTTTGTAAGAGAGATGCTATTTTAGCCATTGCATCTGCTGCTTTATTCTCATTTCTTGGAATCTGGGTGAATGATATTTCTTTAAAGTGTTATTTAAATTCCTCTACTAGTTGTTTTAATGGCACGAGCTTATCATCCTTAGTTTGATAATCATTATTTATTTGGTTGATGATAAGTTGTGAATCACCATAGACATGTAATTCTTTGACATTCCATTCAATGGCCATTTTGAGCCCAATAGCCAATGCTTCATATTCTACAGTATTATTGGTGCATGGAAACCGTAGTCTATATGATTTCAAAATTGTGTGTCCCTGAGGTGTGATGAAAAAGATTCATGTGCCTAATCCATATTGTGTATAAGAACCATCAAAGTACAATTCCCAAAAAAATGTACTTACTGTCGAAATGTCTGCATCAGGAAATTCAATGTGCAAAGGCATGTCGTGTTGTAAAGGCACTTCAGCCAATTTATCAGCAATGACCTGTCCCTTGATAGCTTTTCGATCAACATACTCTATATCAAACTCGCTCAGTATCATAACCCATTTGGATAGTCTTCCTATCAAGGTTGACTTTCTCAACAAATATTTGAGTGGATCTATCATTGCTATTAGTTTCACAGAATGAATCAACATATAATGTGACAGCTGCCGAGTTGCAAATACAACTGCTAGACATGTCTTCTCTATTGAGGAATAATTTAATTCATAGCCAAAAAGTGTTCTACTGATATAATACACTGCTCTTTCTTTTCCTTCTTCATCATGTTGAGCTAAGAGAGCTCCTAATGACACATTTGTTGCTGAGATATAGAGCAACAATGGTTTCCCTTTAGTTGGTGATACTAGTACTGGAGGACTCATAAGATATTCTTTTATTTGCAAAAAAGCTTCTTCACATTTTTGATCCCATTTGAATGGAATATTCTTATGTAGAAGATGGGTGAATGGAAAACATCTATTTGCTAATTGAGAGACAAATCTCCTGATTGATTGCAATCTTCCTTGTAAAGATCTTAATTGATTTATGTTCCTAGGTGACTCCATCTCCATGATGGCTTTGACCTTTTCAGGATCTACTTCAATTCCACGAGCTGATATAATGTACCCAAGAAGTTTCCTAGAGGTTACCCCAAATGCACATTTCTTTGGATTTAATCTCAATTGATATCTTTCCAGCCTGTCAAAAATCTTGCTTAAGATGTTCAAATGTTCTTGTCTTGTATGAGATTTTGCAAGTATATCATTTACATAATCTTCCATAAATGTATGCATCATATCATGGAAAATTATTGTCATAGCCCTTTGATAAGTCGCTCCTACATTCTTAAGCCCAAATGGCATAACATTCTAGCAATACGTTCCCCATGCATAGGTGAAAGCTGTCTTTTCTTGATCTTTAGGTGCAAATCTTATTTGATTATATCCCGAGAAACCATCCATTAATGAAAACATCTCATGTCCTACGAATAAGTCCACAATTATATCAATATTTGGTAGTGGGAAATCAACTTTTGGACATGCTTTATTCAGATCAGATACAAAATCTTATGCTTTTATTTGGCTTTGACACTAGTAAAATACTTGAAACCCATTCTGGATTAGCAACAGGTCTTATAAAAACCCACATCTAATAGTTTCTTCAACTCGATTTTTACAAGAAGAGCAATGTGTGGATGCATCTTTCTTAGCCTTTGCTTAACTAGTTTTGCTTTTAAATCCACATTAAGATGATGCATGATAAGATCTAGATTTAGTCCTGGCATGTCTGCATAGGACCATGCAAAATTTATATGTCTTTTCTTAAATAATTCCATGTATTCTTTCCTCTCTTCATCTGATAATGAGGCAACATAATGAAGTATTTTAGGATCCTTTGATGTACCAATGTTTACTGCTTCTATTGGTTCTATCAGGATAGCAGATCTCTCCTAAAAATACGCAGGAAGAATGTCAAACTTTCCATCTTCTGGCACCTCAAAGAGGTTTTCACCATCAGATACGTCCTTTATTTTCTTTTTTGATTGATCTAGTGTTGCCATGAAATGGTTTTCAACAGTAGGTCTCTTTCCTTGTTTTATTTCAATTTTGCGACTGGAAAGTTTGGCATTCTCCTGACTATAAGAAACGTTACTTGATTCTGCAATGGAAGATATCTTAGGTGTGATGGGTTTGATAGCATTAAGATACACGACTAAGTCATGATCATTGGAAAAGACATTTAGTTCAGGGTTTTCTAAATTATCCCAATCAATTAGTTCAGGATGAAGAAGGGGTAAGTCATAGTCACTGTCATCATTAGGTGCTTCAAAGTTCATAACATAATGATCATAATTTGGCATAAAGTAGGTAATGTCATAGATTGAATGATTTTGAGAATTGTCTCTCCCAAGTGTCTTCCAATTAGTTCTAACAAAATCAGTATTAGTATTTTGTGGTTCACACTCAAGTGGTTCTTCAACTAATGTTTGTCCCTTAAACAAATGGATTATATCAACACACACATCTTTAATACTGCAAAGTCCTTTTTGATTGACCTCATTTGCATTTTGGACTTGACATACTTGTGTACATGATAAAGAGGATTGTTTTGCTATATTTTGTCTCCTTTCAAACTCAACTTCTTCTGGACTAATAGTCAATCCTACTTGACTATTTCTTAATTCTTCTATGGTTTTTCCATATCTTGATACATCTTGTTCCTCTTTTGATGAAAATCTTATATTTCCAGATGCTTGATCTATCCCTGTTTGTACTTCTTGTGGCATTACTTCTTTGTCTTTGTCATTCCCTTTCCTTTGTTGTTTTGCATACGCCTCTTTTCTCTGAATTCTGAGTTCTTCTCGTCTTCTTTCTAACTCCATCCTTTGTTTTGTATTAAATAAGTCTTCCTCTGTAATAGTTGTTTTTTCTTCATTGTTTTCCTTACTTGACGTACTAGATAAGACATCTGGACCCCATTCATACTCATTTGAATCTGTCTCTGAACCATGATCTAGGACTACTCCACTATACCATACAAGAATGTTGCATGGTGCAAAAAGTTCCCTGACTTCTGCCATCTCTATTTTCACTGCTTTTGGAATATCTTGCTCAGATTTTGCATTTATTCATATTTCTTGAACTTGTTGACAAGATTCTTCTTTACCTTTGATGGTAATCTCCTCTTCTTGCTTTTCATGTTCTTCTTGTTTCTTTTGTTTATTGGTTAGTATTTCTGTTGCTTGATGTAGTTTTTCTTGCCATTGTTCTTCTTTAAAGACTGATTTCTTTCTCCACTTTTGTTGTTGATGATTATGTTGCTTTTGATTGGATTTTAGATATCCAAGCCCTGATTTATCTTCTTTGGATTGCGAGTGGGGACAAATAGGTTCTGAAATACCTTGATGTCACTTACCAATTGGTCCTTTTCCTTCATATCCCATTTTTTGCATGATTTTATAACCATTGCCATATTGTTTTATGGGAATATTTATTTCTGCAGTTGTTGCTATAGTTTCATTTTCATCTTTGTACAACCAACCAAGAATGTCTTTGTCTTCATTTTCTTCTTCAAGGGTTCCAGCTCTAACAAATGTTCCTTTAAACATATCTTTTGATCTTTCTGAGGTCTTTGATTGGATATTTGTAGTCTTTCCATATGACTTAGGGGAAAGTGGAAAATTATGCAAACAATATTTTCCCATCCATTCATCATTTAATTTGAGCTTTTACTCAAAGGTTTCCCATAACTTTTATTGAATTTCTTTGGTAGGATATACTGATTCTCTAATGTGGAACTCTTGTATCTTGTGCTGGCTTCAAATTATTGCAATATTGACTAGAATCTGTAATTATACTGATTTCTTGTCCTTCATGAGGAAATTTTACACATTGATGATATGTAGAAGGAACTGCTTGCATTTTGTGAATCCATGGTCTTCCTAGAAGAATGTTGTAAGAGGTTCAAATCTAAAACTTGACATAATGTATTCCTTTCCATAGGTCCTATTTTGATTGGTAACACAACAGTTCCTTTAGAAGAACGTTCTGCTTCATCATAAGCCTTAATAGTTATTTTCTTCTTCGGATCCACTGTATTTTCTAAATATCCCAAAGCTTTTATCAAATTTAATGCACAAATGTTTAAGCCGGCTCCACCATCTATGAGTACGCATTTGACATGAGTTTTATTAATGGTGACTTCAACATGTAAGGGAGAATTGTGAGGATGTTGTAAGGATGCGTCATCATTTTCAGAAAATGATAAGCAATGAGGAGCTATAAGGTGTCCTACCATGTTTTGGAACTGATCTATATCCAAATCTTTTGAAACTATTGTTTCCACTAAAGCTTTCTCCAAAATTTCCTTATGCATAGGTGAAACTTTAAGAAGTTCCAAAATTGATATTTGAGCGGGTATTGTTTGTAATTGCTCTACTAAATTGTATTGTTGTGAAGTGGATGTTGGGTCTTTTGTTATACCTGGAAAGGTAACCTTTGCTTTGCTTCTCGTAATAACATTGATTGGCTCTGAAGATGGATTATATTTAACAATGATAACATTTACCACATCATCATATGTATAAGAGTAATTCACTTTGGCTTTTCCTTTGTCATCTTTTAATTGGGATGGTTCACCTTTATCATAATTCGGAAGTGGAGTTTTGAAAGCTAGGTGTGATTCATTTGTCTTGTGGCTATCCACTGTGATAGTTCCATTATCGATTAGATCTTGGATAAGGTGTTTCAATATTTGAAAGTCATTTGTTTGGTGTCCTTTATTCTGATGGTAATTGTAAAAATGATTGTCATTCCACCAATTTGGCTTGACTGGTGGTTCATAACTTCTTGCTTCTGGTAAAACAATTATTTTGTTAGCAAGCAGAGTTTTTAAAGCCGATTCCAATAGTTCTCCAATATTTGTGAATTTCCTCCGAGGATTGGAGAAGAAGGACTTGGTTTTATTGTTTTCTTGATTGTTATTGCTTGGGATTTGACTTGATAGATTAAAAATTGGTTGTTGTTGTTTTGTAGCACTATTATCATCATTTCCTCCATTGCTAACATTCCTATTCTTTGACCAAAACTTGGGTTTGTCATTGTTGTTGTTGTTGTTGTAGAAATTATTGTAAATTTTTAGCTCTCCTTTCTTTACTATCGCGTTCTCTATTTTCAGACCTTTCTCAATCATCTTGGCAAAGGAGGGAGGACATAGCATTCTTAGTCGATAACTCATTTCATTGATAATATTATCAACGAATATATCCATTTTTTCTTGACTAGACACATCTCTTGGATACCTATTAAACATGTGTTTCCATCGTTGTAAGAAGATCATAAAAGATTCACCATTTTTTTGTTTAACATTGCAGAGATCCAGCATTGTTATCTCATTCCTTATATTGCAGGAGTATTGTGAAATAAATCTATTCACAAGTTCTTCAAAAGATTTGATGTCGGATGGTAATCTTGAAAACCACTCCATTGATTGTCCATTTAAACTCCTGGGAAAAAGACGCATAAGGTAAGTTTCATCATGGGCAAATTCCATACTTATAGTACAAAACTCCCTAATGTGATCCTCAGGATCAGATTTTCCATCGTATTTGTCATATTTAGGGATCTTGCAATGTTGCGGAAATGGTACCATATTCAAATTTTTATCGAAAGGATATGGGCATATATCTTCCAATGAATACTTCTTGGAGCTTGTTCCACTTTGCATTTGTTGAGTAAGGTTTAACAATGGATTATCCACATAGTTTCTCCTTGTTTCTTCATAAGTTATTTTACCACTATGCTCTTTTCTTGTGTCATCCCTTTCTTTTCTTGTCTCTTCATGACTTTCTTTGTTTACGTCTTCGTTATTTGGATCATCTGTGTTTTGGGTGTTACTTGCCTCTGCATCTTGTTTCAAGCTTTCTATGTTAAAGTTTTGTGGTAGTTTAGCTCCAGATTTTGCCAACATCAAGAGATATTTCTCTTTTTGTTTTGCCAACAATTTTTCCATTAGCCTATCAAATTTGAAATCTTGCTCAAGGTCTCTAATGGTGCTATTGATTGTTTCTTTGTCAACAACGGTATACCCAAAAGTTTGGAATGCAGGATTATCTTCTTCCTCCATTTGTTTTTGTTCTTTTCTAAGTTGTTCGTATTGAGCTCTAGTCCAAATTGGCATGTGATTATTTCAAAAAATTTAAAATTTGCAAAGGACAAAGTCAATAGGTGATTATTGGTTTAGGAAGATATGCTTTGTTGATTTTACCTCTATTGTTTGTTCACTGTGATAAAGCGTCTCTTTGTTGAAAAGAACGTCCTTGCAAAATTTCTTCGTCAAACTCTGTACCGCAACCACTTAAATAGTGATGAAAACGGTATAGGAATGTCCTATGTTTTAATAAGATCTTGCGATTGATATACAAGAATCTTATTCTTTTCTGAGTAGCTTTATAACTAGGTTTTCTTTTCTTAAGGTGATACTTAAAAGTCATCTAAGCATCTGACAATTTACAAGTTTGTTTGATTCCAAAGTTGGTGCGATTTTGATTTTGATATAACCTAGGTTCAAAATAGGAAAGATATATCCAAGATTATGAACATAGGATAAATTGATCAAGCTTCGTGATAGAGGATTTGATTATCCTAATGAGAGACTTGACAATGATGTTGATTTTTTTTGCACTTAAGATGTTTGAATCAATAGCTTGTTGAATGTTTATGCTTATAGAAACCTTTTGGGAATAGCCCGTTGGATTAGTGACCCAGTTGTTGAGCTAGTTTGAAAATACGTGATGGTAAAAAGACAAATATACTCAAGAATTATTTTGATATTGATGTTTTGACACTTTAGTTTGATTCAGTGTTTCAAATGTTGGAAAGCCTTTGTACTACCCTTTTGATCAATTTTTCCAGCAATTTGTTGGATTTTTGCTCACTCGTAGATGATAATTTTCTTCAATTTTTGACCATTTGGAACATGTTACAAACATAGAAGACACAATGTTTAATAAACAAAATGCACAAGCAAGTACAAATCTTATGGTAGGATGAGACAATAGTTGTTGAATTTCACATGGGGTTTCCCCCGAGGCTACGCTATTCAAAGCGGATATTTAGATGCTTGACCCCACTGGCTCCACCCTCGACACTCACTTCTCCAGGGCAGCCAAGCACCAATTTCCATGAAAACTCCCCATGGCAAACTTTATATCTCTACTAAGAACCGTATGTGTGTGAGTCACTTCAGAGGTCCGACCTCCTACGCCAACAACTAGAAGGATTTTGGCAACTAGTACAAGTGGTTTTTAGTAAAGGCTTTTGGTCATGTCGCCACACATGTAGCACTTTCAGCTCTATAAATACATAAGGTTCCCCACCTATAGAGGTTATGCTTCATAGGGTTTATGGGGAAACATAGTGTTGGTATGAACTTATCAGCACATGTTGTTTAGGACTTTTGTCACAAACACAATTTATTTAGAGTGGATTGGAAGGACTCGGTATTAGCCCGTTTCCACTTTAGGTCATTCCCCTCTCACTGGCCCCCTTAAGGCAGCTTGGGAAGGCAAACCCTCTAAAGGATTCAATTGCTTGAAAGTAAAGAAAGCATAAAAGAGTGGGTTTGGCTTTTTGATCACCCAATTAAGGGGAGAGCATATACCTACCACTTTCAAGACACAAAATATAAGTGTTCTTTTTAACTTTCCATAGTAATGTGATCTATCCTCTATTCGGAGATGTTTCTATAAGCATGGCATTTATTTTAGCCTTTTTAAAAGTCTACGTGCAACTATTTTAGAGAAGTTACTCAAAATGCAAGTTGCATGCTGTCAATTTATCCCCTTAGTTAGACTAAATGAGCAAGACATGATATATTACTTCCCAAAATAGGGCTTTTAATTAACTAGGTGAGGAAATGCATAAAATTTTCCTTAAACACAATCCTGCACATGCATGTCAGTATTTTGAAATTTTTTAGTTCTCGGACATTCGGACCTGCAAGAAAAGTATGTCAGTTGCAAACAAAAGCGCTATCTTTCACCTTAAAAATGCTAATCTTCAGAGCAAAAGTGCTAACCTGCGCTACAAAAGCACTGCTCTGTGGACTCAAAAGCATGACTTCTTTAACAAATGCGCTAATCTAGAGGACAAATGCGTTAACCTATAATGCAAATGCACAGATCTTCAGACAAAAGCGCTAACCTACATGACATATGCGTTAACCTGGGATGCAAATGCGTTAACCTGCGATGCAAATGCGCTAACCTGTGATGCAAATGCGCTAACCTATCGAACAAAAGCACTGTCAGAATTCACACATGCGTGATTCTGCATTACAAATGCGTTAATTTTACTTTTACGAGATTTTTAAAGTTATATGCGAGGTCCATGAGCACCACGGTGGGCGCCAAAATGTGTCGACTTGAATTTCATCCTCAGAATGCTACCTGCAACAAGTTAGTTTCACAAAATACCAATGAAAATGCTACGGAAAATCCAAACTCAACCAATGAAACTACATGAAAAACATATGAAATAAAAATACTGATATTACCTTCATGGTTTATGTTTCATTGTGTCCTATTTCCACTGTTCCTGGTTGCAGATGGTGTGCTGACAAGCACTGATAGCTTCCAAGATGACATATGAAGAATGGACTGATAACTGATAGTTAACTGATACTATTGTAGCATCCTAAAATTGTGACACTTGCAATTTTGACTGCATTTGGGTCTTCACGATGGTGGCACAACATTGAACCTGAATGGAGACCCCGAAACCTGCTTGTGACACCAAAAACTGCATTTTTTTGCACCTTGGCATGATCCCTCCTTGCACCCTGCTGTCCCGGGAGGTGGGACCATGGCGCCCAACGCCCTGGTCCCTAGCCCTATTTTGGGCCCGGTCTCCTTTTGGGCATCGGGTCTTTAAGTTTGCAAATTGGAAAATATTGTTTCTAGGTTGGCCTAAGGTCGGGAAAATCAGTCTATCAACCCTAATTGACAAGTATATAAACTACATTTCCCCTCTCAAAAAAGGGGGAGGACATATGTGTGCAAAGACGCGGAAGCGATATTCAAACATTCAAACATTCAAGCATTCAAGCATTCCTTCAAGCAATTGAGCATTCTAAGTCTCCATTCAAGGCTAGGTGTTGCATTCAAGACAAGGATTCAACCATTGAAGAGGAGATCACATACAACATACAACATACTACATACATTACACCTTCGCATGTAAGAATACAAACATTCTTACAATAAGGTATCAGTACTTGTTTACATTACAAACATTTACATTTACAACATTCTCATTTCTTGGTTAATTCCAAAACCGGGGTTTGACCTAAAGGCAAACCCCTCATCCCTAACCCCCCAATCGTCCTCTCTTTTCTGTGTGTAGGTTGCAGGTACGCGGCTGTAATTGAAGATCTGGGATCCTTGTGCAGAGACGAACAGGTCCCCCTTCATTTCGCGGATTTTTCGGAGGACCGTGTGCACGCCGGGTGCCATCGTCCTGTCAACTTTCGCTCAAATTTGCAGAACAGCACCATCTCGACATTTTACTACTAATTCCAGGTCCGTAGCTTCATCCCATATCCCTATCTCTGTTTATAAACGAATCTTTCCTACTTTAAATGCATTCCTAGTTCAATCATTCTATCTACATTTCTTTACAAAAGAGGGTATCCTTGATGTATTAACCCTTGAAACTCATTTGGAATCCAATCCTGCATTGTGTGGGATTGGATCTTGTGGGTTTCAACCCCTCTTTTGAATGTAAAGTCTCTCCTAAGTGAAAACCATCAACCCTAGTGACCTCCCTTCTCTCTCCTCGGAGTTGGGGAGGGGAGAACGACTAGGGTTCGATTTTTCCACTTTACAACTATGATATGCAATGCTAAATGATAATTGCTATTTGCTTCAAGATTGAAAACTCATAGATGCATAAGTTTTACAAATGATTGACTTGCAAATTCACTTGAAGTCTCACTATCTCTCAACTGAAACTCTTGATTTTATAGACCTTGAGAGGATAAGATGATGTGGCCTGGATCAACGGTCATGATCAGATCTGTAGATTTGGATGGCTGTGAGCAGAGGTGAAGGTTGAGAGAAAGGGGGAAGGAGAAGACAAGTGTCACTCATCTCACCTTGACTAGGTTGCTGACTGAGGGAATCTAGGGATGGATGGAGAAGATTTAGGCATGAGAGGACAAGTGGACTCAAGTCCTTCCTAAGATATAGGGATGTTGGAGAGAATATAGAAGGAGGTTATGAAATATGTGTACATACACAATATTTCATTAAATTTGGAAGTTGAAGATAAATGATGAATTAATATTTAAGAAATATTAATTTCCTTAGCGACATGATGGATGAGTTGGCAAAGGGAAGATGAAGTGGAGATGGAAGGTGAGTTGGATAAGAGATTAAATAATTTAGGAAATTATTTAATATTTGAGACTATAGAATAGGAGAATAACCATTAAATATTAGATATTTAATTGATTGAAGGAGATAATTAAATATTTAGATATTTAATTAATTAGAGGAATAGGATAGATGAATTAATTAATAAAATATTTCAATTAAATTAATTAATAGAAAGACACAAAAATGAATTAAATAAATTAATCTTTTCAAATTAACTATTTAATAGAAGAATAATTATTAAATAAATATAAAATATTTATTTAATCTCTCATAGCCATTTTTATGTGTATACACTTACAAACATCTGTAAGACAGTGAGCCTTCCAGGGTTGTAGCTCTTACTTGTAATTTGAGAAATGAGCTCTAGGCAGTGTGCCTGAATGCATGTGCATTCCCCTTATGTAATATTTCTATACTTTTAGCAAAGTATATTAATATTATGGGTTTGAATCCCAACGTGGTTTTTCCCTTAATTGGGTTTCCACGTAAAAATATTGGTGTTATAGTGTTCTTGATCTTTGCTTTGTATTTCCGCACTTTATTTTCTTTCATATGCATTAAGTGGTTTAAAGGATAGAATGCAAAAGTAAAAAATTGCAGAACACTGATTCACCCCCCCTCTCAGTGTTCATTGACTCCAACAATGTGAATGCTGGGAATTGCAAAAAGATACAACCATACCGATTCACAACATTCTAGGCCTCATCTAATACTCTATTCTTCTGAAGATCTTTATCAAACATACACATATACTAAGCAAAGAAATTGTCATTGTGTCTCCTGAAATGATGCAAACTCTCCTTGAGAGTTAACTCTGTGAAATATTGATAAATAGGAATCCGATTCTTGTCTCTTATGGTAGATAAACCTAGAGAATGCCTCATTGAGGCAGCTGCATATACAAGATATGAAGTCATGTAGAACTTCAAGGTGATGGGTACTTTGGTCAACCGCCACATAATGCATCAACAATTTGCTTACCCCAATAGATTTGCTTCTTATTTTTCCTAATGATGTGGATCTACCGATACATCCATTTGTGATAAGTGTTAGAAACTGGGAGCTTTTTACTCTTCTAAGAAGTGTAATCAAATCATTGACCTCCTCAATGAAGTCACTTCAGGGAATACACTTAGGACACCTTTCAATTGTGGGCCTTGGAGTCTTCAACTCTCATTGAAATTCCTCTTGCACTTTTTTGAATTGTTATCATAGTAGGTCACTACTGACTGCATGTCAATGATAGCATACTAATCTATATGTTGACACTTGAAAATAGTATCAAAGAAATCATCATCAAGACTTATGAGTCTTCTTTCCCTCTGCATCCTTTACTAACCTTCTTATTGTATCATATCGGTTAGATAAGGCTAACACAAACTCAGGGTTTTGTGCTAACATAGGAAAGGCTGCAACCAAATGAATTCCACTATTGATAGTAAGCTCCATTTTGTAGGACATTGGCGGCTCTCTAACTCTTTTCACGAATTCATCAAGATCAACATGTCCTATTTTTGTATCTCTTATTTGGTCAATGTTGGATGATAGAGAAGAAGGAGGAAAAACTGGATGAAGCTCTTGCTTTTTGAACTTCATGGCTCTTTTGCTTGGTGATGGCTCCGTCATTTGAAAATAATTGCACTGCAACATTGAAAAAGTTTATCACCATATTTGAGCTGATTAGCCTCCATACAAGGATTCCAAAAACCCCATTTGGTAGAACAAAACCTTTGATTGAGCACAAATTGATTTTGCAATATCAATTTGCAAGTGTGTGCATTCAGTGAAAATTGGACATATAAGTCTGATTAGCACCTAAAACAAGTAAGAAAACTCTGAGAAGTGCATATCGAACTTATAAGTCCTATTTTCACTTAAGGGAAAATTATACAATCAAAGGGGGTGCATATTGGGTTTATAACCTTGATATGCACTTGAGGAAGATCAAACGTATAGGTTCATATTAGAGTTATAACCCCGATATGCATCTATGTATTTAGGCACAAATCAACAAGTCTTTGGTGCTAGTTGGGTTTGTATCCTCGACTTGCACCTGCAGAAGTAATATAGTGGGAGTCAGGAATACAAACTTGACTAACACAGTTAATAAAATGGTGTGTGATGGGACTGCGGCTCCAACATGAACCATGCAGCAATGCTCCGGTATATGGTAGGGTCACAACCCTGCCATACACCACGAGAAGGGCACACAAAAGTGTTGGTATTATTGGTATTATGTTGTCATTGATGTCAACCGGTATGGAATGATCACCGGTGAGAAGGTAATGGTGATTGGTATGGGTGAAGTAAGTTATGATGTTAACTGATATGCAGGATGGAGTATGTAAGAAGATAGACATGCATGTTACCGGTACATATGATATGTATCATTAACCGGTAATGCAGGACCACCGGTAAGGCAAAGCAAGCAAGCAAAAGAAGAATCAAAGGATGTGAACCGATATACTCAAAGAAGTTTAATGCTACCGACAAATAGATTGAGTAGTAGGACCAACATGTTTGATGAAAGGCCAAGTTGATCCACTGACAGAGAAGAGGTATGAAGGTCCATCGGTGAAGTTAGGTTATACCGATAAGGTGAGTTGAACTAGTAGTCAATCTTGGTCGATGAAGAATGTCAAATCAACATAGCAAACCAAGCATAGGTGGATGTCGACAAGGATGATAGGTGGAAGCCAGGTGGTGATCACACAGAGGTTGATAAGTGTTCATCGACGTAACAGTCAGCAAGTAGGCCAACTTTTATGAAGAACTCGCAAATTATGGAAGGATGGTAGAAGGTTGTGTCTCGAGGAAGACAAGGTGGCAAGCGATTAAACTGATCCTGCAAGATGATCTGATTTTCATACCCATTTGTCAAAGGAAATAGCCAAGCCATTAATGGAATTTGATAAAGAAACACAGAAAAGCATGGTTGAGACAACCAAATATAGAAAACACACATTGGAATGTGAGGTGTTGGCGGTGTTGATCGATGGCATGCAAATCATCTCTCCAGAAAAGCATATTGTATCAAATATAATATGGATCGAGTGGTTGAAGGTAAAACCTAACAGGACACTATTTGAATGTTGTTTTGATGGGAACCCTAAAAGATAAATATATGAGCTCGAGCCTGGAATGAGTTGATGCTGGATGCGAGGTGTGAGAGAAAAGATATTCTGAGCAAGAAAGATAAGCTATATTAGAGTTTATTTTGAGAAAGTTGCAATGTGAGTTAGCAAGCGAAATAGTGAGAGGGTCTAACCGGTAGATCTGCAGAGTAATTGGTAAATTGTTGCAGTTCTAACAGTCAAGCTAATTGGTGAGGTGTGATTGGTTAGGAAGGCATCCAAGAGTGACATGGTGTGGTGTGAGGCTGAGGGAGAAAGAAGAGAGGTTAGGAGTAACCGGTAACTGATCAAAGAAAGTAATTTAATAACCGACAGTGTGAGAATCAGTGAAGTTTGTTAACCAAAAAAAATCAATGGATTAAGTGTTGCAGAACTCATTTGCAACCAACTGCTATCACTGTATCAAAATTGTATTTCGTTACACAACACCGAGTTGGAGCTTGGTGCAAGGGTTGTTTCCCTAAATCATTGTAATCTATTGTTTCATTGTGAGGCCAGATTGTTGTAGCAGACTCCAACATAATTTTTCATTGAGGTTTTTCCCATATTGGGTTTTCCTCATACATATGGTGTCATGGGTTATGCATTTTTGTGTTTGCCTTTTTGATATCCACTTTTATCTTACCGGTTTGATTGCTTAGTGCTTAGGGTAGTAACCGGTATTCTGAGGTTAATTAAAAAGATAAGTTTTTAAGAACCACCGATTCACCTCCCTCTTAGTGGTACAATGTGTTCAACAATTGGTATCAGAGCCTAGTTTCTTAGTTGATTAAAGCTTTCTCTAGCTTGGGTAGATTTTGGTCAAAGAACACAATGGCAAGAAATGAGTCTGCCTCCTCAAAAGCCCCCATGTTTGATGGACCTATATTTTCTCACTTCGCTTTGATTTGTGGATGTCTGTCAAGAATGGGTATACTGTCCCTAGTGTTCCTCCCACTGATCCAGATGCTAAGAAGGAGTATGAGAACAATGCAAAGGCTAAACATGCTATCTTAAGCGGGCTGCCAAATAATGAGTTTGTCAAGGTCATGCATTGTGCATCCACCAAAGATACTTGGGATAAATCGTAGAGACTATTTGAAGGGGATGCCAAAGTCAAAGAAGCCAAGCTTCAATCACTAAGAGGTCATCTTGAAGGCATTAAGATGAAAGATGAAGAAAAGATTGCAGGCTACCTTTACAAAATAAATGAAATTGTGAACACCATCAAAGGACTTGGAGAAGAAATTGCAGATGAGATTATTGTCAAGAAGGTACTTAGATCTCTCACATCTAAGTATGATACTAAGGTTTTTGCCATAGAGGAAGCCAAGGATATGAAGACCTTCACAATGGATGATCTATTTGGCTCTCTAACAACCTATGAAATGAGAACAACTGGTGAAGCATCTTCAAGGAAAGAGGCAATGTTCAACTCCACCAAAAAGGGGAAGGAAGAGGTTACTAATAAAGGATCCAGTGAAGACTCAGATGCAGAGGTAACAAAATTTGTCAGAAAGCTCAAGAGAGGATCTGACAAGTATAAAGGAAAGTTACCACTCAAATGCTTCAATTGTAGTAAAGTTGGACACTTTGTTGCAAAATGTCCTTATAATGAAACTGATGGAGATGAGAAAAGAAGTTTTGGTAGATATGTCGGTAAAGACAAAGAAAGGAATGTCTATCGATAAGGAAGAATAGGCTATCGGAAGCAAAACAATCTATATTCTCTTGAGGTTGATGCCATAGATGAAGAAAGTGCTTCAGAAGATGACTACCATGAGAATGAAATAAAAGTTAATCTCTTTATGGCACTTGAAGAACCAGTTGGTGATGATGAGGAAGAAGAAGACATTGAAGCCGAAGTGGATCTAGAAGGTGAGCTCATAAGTGCTCTTGAAGAGTTAAGTAAAACAAGAAGAGAACTCAAGAAGTTCAAGCTTGCTGCAGTAGAAGAACAAGATCTCTTGAAGCAATCCCTGGATGAGTCCAATCAAGTTATCTTTGACTTGAAACTCCAGTTGGAAGAAGCCAAGAGGATATTTGAAGTTACATCCTCTGATCTGATGAAGAAGGAAAAGGAGCATCAAGATCTGGAAGCAGAAATAGTGAAACTCAAGAAAGAGCTTGAAGAGAGGTAGGATGAACTGAAAATGAGGAGCAAATATATAGCACTGAAGCCTTAGACAAGATGTTGAGCAAACAAAAGCAATTTAAAGATACCGGTGGCATAGGATTTGAAGAAGGACAAAGTTCAAACAACAAAGACACATCTGGTAAGGAGATAGAGTTCACTTCTTCAAGTGAAGGTGAAGAGAAGAGGACATTCACAATAAGCAAGGATACTGACAAGAAGACTTATGCATAAGCTGTTAGAAACCGTCACACAAACCGATATACACAATCAATGAACTGGAGGCCACAATCAATGTATCGACATGCAAATCCTAGGATAAATGCAAGAATTGATCATGAAGGATTTACCAGAGTCAACAACATGAAAGGAAGACCCTTAGTGAGGCAAACGTTTGTGATAACTTAATGATGAACGGATAGTACCAAACCAGTACTGAGAGGGGGGGGTGTGAATTAGTACAGACAAACATACAGTCCAAAACCTATTTGACAGTGGACACTTCAAATGACTGGTAAACAGTGACACCAGTTTGAAATAGAGTGCAACTGGTAAAGCTAAGAATGACTGAGACAAGTATTAACCAGTTACTCACTTAGCTTTTCATTCAACTCAAAACTACACTACTATTTCACCCTTATGCATGAACAGGTAATCTATCATCAGATCATAATAACAACTAGTTCAACATGTTTTATTGACAGGAATAAAACACAGAACCATCATATGCTTGATAGACAATGACAAAGCATCACAAGATAAAAGCATCACACATGACACACATATTTTTCACGTGGAAACCCAACTGGGAAAAACCACGGTGGGGATGAATACCCACAAGCTATTTTTGAACTCTTTAGAAGTCCGCTCTGTTAGGAGCCTTGTCCAGTTAGAGACATTACAATAGGTTCTGCTAGGAACCGATCCTGTTAGGGATCACCTGGTTAAGGGATGGTTAGAATACTCGGTTAAGGGTTAAACCCTGTTAAAGGTTACCTTGTTAGAGGATTTCAAGAACTCAATAGCTAAAGGATTTCAAACTCAATAGCTTTGAATTACCCTGTTAAAGGATTTACAGCAAGCCAGTTAAGGCTACCCTGTTAAGGGATTTTCCAACTGTTGAGGTGGTTAGAGATCAATAGATATTACAATGATCTGGTAACAACACTCAATGCCAATGCTTATCTGCTTAAGCTCCTCTTCACCTTCTGCACTTACACTCTGCAGGTATCACTTCTCTCCTTTTGGTTTGGCAAGAATCACGTATCCCTTCTCTTGGATACACACACACAACTTTTGCCAACAACCTTAGAAAGAGACACAACATCGACCTTATAGGAAAACAAATAGGTTGATAGAATAAACCCTAAACCCTAAACCTGTTAGGTTAAGGAATTCAAAAGGTTCCATCATGACCGTTGAGCACACTGCATTAAATGCAGCAGTTCTTGATCCAATCTCATGACATTCTCCATCATCAATTTCCACCGATTTTATGGCGGCTGATAACCCATCACACATTATCACCATTTTACAGACTTCGCACATTCCCGAGGTAGATAGGAACAATCTCCTTCATGCAAGATCCTTCACGCGCACAAGGCTTACGTGGCAACATGATCTGTTCTTTGTTACCATGCTAACTCATCACATAAAGTCACTGGTTGAGCCACACAGGCTTGAAGCACTTAAACTGGAAACCCTGAGGTTGAGACTACCAACCGGTTCCCATCCATGCGTGCTGGTTCCCATAACTGTATGTCGGTTCATCTTGAACAAACACACTGCTTCACTTTGGCACAAATGCTAGTTCACAGTGTTCTACCGGTTCTCTCATATGCCAGTTCTCACCTCTTCAACATACTGACATCAATGACAACATACAATGTCATTATGCCCTCATACCAGTTCACATAATGCCAACAGTTTGCAGGACCAAGGCAACCTAACTGGTATGTTCCAAACTTTCATGGTTATTGTTACCGATGTAACAAATTTGGACATAGGTTAGTTGACTATAGATTAACCAATAAGCCCACTATGAGTTATGAAAGTAGAAATCCATTTAATGCACTCTGGGATATGAATGTTGTCTATTATCAATACAATGGATTTGGTTATAGGAGTTTTGAATGTAGGAAGAGTAAACTGGTGTCATACAATAGTTTCAAAGATTCATCCTTAAATGAAAATGTGAAATGCTATAACTATCAAGAGTTAGGACATATAGCAAAGTTTTGTAAGAACAGGAAAATCAAGCAGAAGAGGAAAAATCCTGATTAGGAACTGGTAGTTAAACCAGAGCATAAAATTGCAGCTGATAAGAAGAAGGAAACTAAATCGGTATGGGTTGAGAAAGAAAAGGACAAGGCAGAATCAAGTCTGATAGTGCAAACTGCCCTACATGCTGAAAGAAGAAATCTATGGGTTGTAGATAGTGGTTGTTCCAACCACATGGCCGGTGATAAATTTTTTTTTATCAAGCTTGATGATTGGAATGGTGGTTCAGTGAGATTTGGAGACAACTCATAGATCAAGATAAAGGGAAAAGGTACTCTAAACATTGATGGAAAACTGAAAGCACATGACGTGTATTATGTGGAAGACCTAAAGCACAAATAGTTAAGTGTGAGTCAGATGTGTGACAGAGGTTATAAATTCACCTTTGATTCTACCATCTGCCAAATAAAAGAGGCAACAAGGGCACCATTTGCAAAGAATTTGTTGATCAGATGCAGTCAAAATTTGAGATGTCAATGCTCGGAGAATTGACATACTTCCTTGGTTTTTAGATATCACAACAAGATAGGGGAATCTTTATCTCACAAACCAAGTATGCAAAGGATATGTTAAAGAAATTTAAAATGGAGGACTGCAAACCAGTGAGTACCCCCATGGTGATTGGAAGCAAATTAAGCAAGAATGATGAATTACCAGTGGTGGATCAGACATTGTATAGATCCATGATAGGCATCTTATTGTATCTTACTGCTTCTAGACCGGATATAGTGTAGGCAGTGTACATGGTGTCTAGATTTCAAGTAGCATCTAAGCATTCACATATGAATGTCGTAAGTAGATTTTTTGGGTACCTGCAAGGAACACTTAGTTATGGATTATGGTATCCCAAAAAATGGGAATTCATCTTGGAAGCATTACTGATACTGACTAGGTAGGTTGCATTGATGACTGGAAGAGCACAAGTGCTGGTGCATTCTTCCTAGGTGACTGGTTGGTCTCATGGCATAGTAAAAAGAAGGATTCAGTCTCCCTATCAATTGCTGAAGCAGAATACATTGTTGCTGCTACATGCTTCTCTCAGGTGCTTTGGATGAAGTGAACCCTCAAGGACATACAGGTGGACATCTCTGATCCTATTCACATCCTGTGTGATAATTCAAGTGCCATCAACATATCAAAGAATCTAGTAATGCATTCAAGGACAAAGCATATAGCCATCAAGTATCATTTTCCCAGAGAAAAGGTTGAAGGACAGGAAGTAAAGATGGAATATGTTCCTACAAGAGAACAAGTGGTAGACATATTCACCAAACCATTATTGGTAAGCACTTTTGAGTACTTAAGACACAAGTTGGGAGTTGTGTCACCTGCCTCATGCACTTAAGATTAGAAGGAGATCTATGGTTCAAGAGGAGTTCATTGTAAAATCTCCTATCTCTTGAACCATATGCTAGATATAGGGGGAGAATACACTATATAATCGGGGGAGAATGAAGTATCCCGACCCTTTGTCATTGTGTCAAAGGGGGAGAAATCTACCGGTGTGAAGTCGAGCAGTGAGTTGACATCAATGCCAAAGGGGGAGATAGTTGGCATTATTGGCATTATGTTGTCATTGATGTCAACCGGTGAGAAGGTAATGGTGATTGGTATGGGTAAAGTAAGTTATGATGTCAACTGGTATGCAAAATGGAGTGTGTAAGGAGACAAGCAGGTATGTTATCAGTACATACAAAATGCATCATTAACCGGTAATGTAGGACCACCGGTAAGGCAAAGCAAGCAAGCAAAAGAAGAACTGAAGGATGTGAACTGGTATACTTAGAGAAGATTAATGCTGCTGGTAAATGGAGTGAGTAGTAGGACCAACATGTTTGATGGAATGCCAAGTTGATCCACAGATAGAGAAGAGGTATGCATATATGAAGGCCCACCGGTGAAGTTAGGTTATACCAGTAAGGTGAGTTGTACCGGTAATCAATCTTGGTTGGTGAAGAATGTCAAACCAACATAGAAAACCAAGAATAGGTGGATGTCAACAAGGATGATAGGTGGAAGCCAAGTGGTGATCACGCAGAGGTTGGTGAAGTGTTCATCGATGTAATAGTCAGCAAGCAGGCCAACTTTTATGAAGAACCCGCAAATCATGGAAGGATGACAAAAGGTTGCAGCTCGAGGAAGACAATGTGGCAAGTGATTGGATGATATGATCTTCATACCTATTTGTCAAAGGAAACAACCAAGCCATTAATGACATTTGACAGAGAAACACAATAAAGCATGGTGCAGACAACCAAATATAGAAAATGCACATTGGAATGCGAGGTGTTGGCGGTGCTGATCGATGACATGTAGATCATCTCTACAGAAAAGTAGATTGGATCAAATATAATACAGATCGAGTTGGTGAAGGTAAAACCTAACACGACACCATTTGAATGTTGTATTGGCGGGAACCCTAAAAGATAAATATATGAGCTCGAGTATGGAATAAGTTGATGCTGGATGCGAGGTGTGAGAGAAAAGAGATTCTAAGAAATAAAGATAATCTTCCTTAGAGTTTATTTTGAGAAAGTTAGAGTGTGAGTTAGCAGGTGAATCGGTGAGAGGATCTAACCGGTAGAGACAAAGTAACCGATAGAATGTTGCAGTTCTAATAGTCAAGCTAACTAGTGAGGTGTGATTGGTCAGGAAGGCATCCAAGAGTGACACAGTGTGGTGTGAGGCTGAGGGAGAAAGAAGAAAGGCTAGGAGTAACTGGTAATTGATTAGAGAGCGTAATCTGATAACTGACAGTGTGAGAATCAATGAAGAAGAGGAGTTTGTTAACCGACAAAAATCCATTGATTAAGTGTTGCATAACTCATTTGCAACTAGGTGCTATCACTATATCAAAATTGTATTTCATTATACAACACTGAGTTGGAGATTGGTGTAGGGGTTGGTACTCCTTGGGTTGGTGCCCTAAATCATTGTAATCTATTATTTTATTGTGAGGCTGGATTGGAGCAGCAGACTCTAGCAACATTTCTCACCGAGGTTTTTCCCATATTGGGTTTTCCTCGCACATCTGGCGTTGTGGGTTATGCATTTGTGTGTTTGCCTTTTTGATATCCACTTTTATCTTATCAGTTTGATTGTTTAGTGCTTAGGGTAGTAACCGATATTCTGAGGTTGGTTAACAAGATAAGTTTTTAAGAACCACTGATTTACCCCCCTCTCAGTGGTACATTGTGTTCAACAAAAAGAACAACAATGTGATTTGGGTGGGAACTCGAAACACATCGGAGCTTAGGGCTTCAGTGTGTGTCGGGCTCTCAAACCTGACTCACATCGATAGGGCACAAAATACATAATGTGAAATATGAAGGAAGAATGATAGCATACTACAAGTAAAATATTTACTACATACATCGAAGCACGAACTTTTATGTGTATTGCACACATTCAAAACTGACACAGTGATAAGGCAAAGATATTATAAAACTCAAAAATCATGAAAGAAGGGCAGGGAAAATATGTATTGTGGAAGGATGAATCCAACCTTGCATTAAAATCCTTCTTAATCTTACAAAACTCAAATGAAATGAGGGAAAAGAAAGATTAAAAAGAGAACAAAATCAAATCAAAAACTTAAAAAACATTAAATGCAAGGTGTGCTCTATTATGGTGTATTTCGAACTTATAAGTCTGATTTACACCATAATACCCAAAGAGGTGTATGTCAGACTTATAAGTCTGAAACACACCCAAAAAATAACTATTAAGGGCAATTTTGGGTTTGAAACCCAACTTTGCACCTAAGAAGTCAAGCTGGCATAAAACCGGACCTATAACCCAATTTTGCATCATAATGGAAAAAACTTTTTTAAGTTAAAATCTTAAATTTTAACCGACAAAACAAGATATCTAAAATGAATACCAAAGTATTCAAGACCAATGAGGTAACAAAAATACCTCGAAAACTAACTGTTTGAAAAATGAGGATGAATTTATCAAAAATTCGTAAGGGGTTATCCTTATTTTCTCTGAAACGAAAACTAAGATAACACATACAAGGCACCTCAGTTTGATGGAGCAAATTACACATTTTGGTGGGTAAGAATGGATTCCTCATGACCTCTTTAGGGTTTGGTGTTTGGAAATTAGTTGAGAATGGTTATATTATTTCAGCTACTCCTCAAACTAATCTAGATGAAATTAAGGCATATGAGAATAATTCTAAAGCAAATAATGCTATCTTGAGTAGATTAGCAGATGCCAAACTTGTAAATGTGAAGCATTGCAATATTGCTAAGGATGACAAGGAAAAGATTAGTAGCATTTATGAAGTAGATAGTAAAGTAAATCAAGCTAAGTTGCATATCAACAAAGGAAAATTTGAGAATTTGAAGATGTCAGAGGATGAGGATATTGCTAGCTATTTACTCTGAGTGAATGAAGGGGTCAATACTATTAGAGGTATTGGTCAAGAACTGGAGAAGAAGTTGTAGTGCAAAAGGCATTCAGATCTCTCCCTAAAGCTTACAATCCTAAATCGTCTTATATTAAGGAAGCTAGGGATTTAAATAATTTCTCAATGGATTAATTATATGGTGCTCTCAGGGGATGTCGCCATGACACAGTGGTTGGCTGCTACGAGCCTTCAACAAGGAGGTCGATAGTTCAAGACCGGCCCTCGCCCAAGCTCGGATCCTGTTCACTAACTCAACATTTGTCATCCCACTACCTGTCACAGTTGTGCATTGACTTCTCCATTTGAGGAATGATTTCGTGATGCACGCTAAGCTGGTTAATGGAAAGATTTGAGGGTGTTCGAGTTAGTTGATTGCTCGTTAGGTGCTCGTTGGCCATCTTGTTCTTTGTGTGTTGGCTAAGGAATAAATAACTGCTCTCTTTGGTTGTGAAGGAGGTTCTTAATGAGGATACCTTGGCCCTTGCTATGGAGATGAGGTCCTCCTTGTGATTACAATGGTTCATAGTTTCAGTCAAAAGTGCTTACCCAAAAAAATAAATAAATTATATGGTGCTCTCACTGTCTATGAAATGAGAGTGTTTGATATGGATGGTCCAAGGAAGGAAGCATCTTTCAAGGCCAGTAAGAAGGAGAAGAATGAAGCATCTAATCAAAGTATTGGCTCTAATGAGGAGAAAGCAATTTTAAAAAAGAAAGATAAATAAAGTCACTCATAAATAAAAAGGCGAGTTACTCTTCAAATGTTTTAAGTATGGAAAAATTGGTCTTTATGCTTCTAAATACCCTTAAGACAGTCAAAAAATAACAACAAAAATCCCAAAAGAAATAAATTCAGAAATAACTTCTATTCCAAGGAAAATTAATGCTCCTTAGATGATGAGGAGCATAGTGCTCCAAATGATGACAGGGGAGAAACACTTCTCACTACCCTAAATGTTAGAAATAATAGTATTGATAATGAAAATTTTTCTGTTAAGGTTTCTAATATTGCTCAGAAAACTAGCACTTTGGAGAGTGATAATGACATTGAAAATTCAATGATAGTGTGGACCTCTTTTCATGTAAAAGAGGAGGCAAACTCCTAGATGATTGACAATGGTTGTTCCAACCACATGATAGGTTATAAGATAAAGTTTGACAACCTTGTGAAGTGAAATGGAGGATCAGTCAAATTTGTGAATGATACCTCTACAAATATTTTCTGGAAAGGGCACAATAAACATTGATGGAAAAAATAAGAAAGAGGATGTTCTCTATGATTAAGTTCTCAAGCACAATTTTCTAAGTGTAAGTCAAATGTGCAACAAAGGATATATTGGGTGAATATTTTTTTATCAACTAATTGATTATAAAATGGTTAATTCAACCACTATTACAATGAGGTTGTATCTCTCCTCACAAAGGGGAGGCTTCCTTATTATTGCTAACTTAAACAACTAATATCTGTACTAAAACTATATACACTAAGTTACTCAAGGGTGTTACATTCATCGTATTCTATTTAAAAAAAATAGATGTTCTTCCTTTGACAATAATTCCTAAATTACAAACTAATGACAATTACATAATGTATATTACCACAATATATTGATTGGAGAAATAATACCCAATATATAATCAAGTTAAATGAAAGAATAATTGAAGACATACTAGCACGTTTTAAATAATAAAGAAACCCACACAAGCCCAAAGTCTTTCGTTACTTCTCCTAATTGATTGAAGGAACAAGATTGTGATATACAAGTAGCTCAAAGTATCTAACATACACCACAATTTAACTACTCTAAGTAGGTAATAGAATACAATACAAAGTCTCCAAACTATTACTAATTAGAGCATAACAAGAACCCCAAATACAACAATGTAGAACAAAGTCTACAAAATCATATTTGATCACCTCTTAAACAAATGATTTCTCCACACTACACAATTCAATCACTTCAAGACAATGCTATAAGGAGATAAGAACAATCTCACCACATAGCACACTGAATCCAAGACAAAGATTGGATGCCAACTTGCTTCTTTATTGATTGAATCTTGATTTATAACTCAAAAAAAATATTCTGAAATGTCTCAAATTGGAAGAGTTTAGATGCATAATCTATAAATAATATTTACAATGGGGCTCACTCCTTCATATAGAGAAAAGCCTCGAGAAAAAATAAGAAACATATAACTACTTTGACTTATCCAATGGTATAATCTGATTTGAATTAGGACTTATGTTGTGTGTACATGAGATTTCATATTTACAAAAAGACATGTAAAAAGTTGATGACAAAATTACATAACTAGAAAGCACGAAAAAATTGCTAAGTGTTCCGAGATATGCCTTTATCATCATCTTCATTCTTTTTCAAGAAATCTTCAAATTTTTGAAGGACAACTTGCATCTCTAATTTATTGAATCTTGGGGTGTGACTTGAAATGGCTTGAACCCTTGTGATAAAATCTTCTACTTCGTCATATCCTTTCTTGTGCTTCTTCAAAATGGTCCCTAGGTTATCTAGAATCACTTAAAAAATCCATTAATTTTTCAATAGAAGATATTGTGAAATATTCTATTTCAATCTCTATTTGAATTAGTGAACTGAAATCTTGAATTTTTGTGTCTATGAGAAGTGTCTTTTGATTTTCGTCAAGCATTTTGCAAGGGTGTTCAAAGACTTTAGCAATGATGTCAAGTATTTTATCCACACTTTCTTCTTGCTCTTCCTACAAATCATCTATCAATTGCTTGAGAACATCCTTACGATGCTTCATCACTTCTCAATGTTCAATGTACATTCTCCTAGTGGGAATTACTCCATTATCCACCAACACTTATGTTGGGAAAATGGTGTCTCAAACTTGCATTTACATGAAGTTACTATTTATAGTAAGTTTTTTTTTGAGCATTAAATGGTGCAAAATTCTCCCTAAAGTTTTTGGTTGGTTAGATGAGCATGTCGATAAATTTTCATCGCAAGATCATAGCTAGTTTTGAAGATATTAAAGTTTCCATTTTTGGAGGGTGCGATGAAAGGTTTAAAATTAATCTCGAGGAATTTAGATGCTCCAAAATGTCCTAAAAAGTGGGTGTAAATGGAATATCTACTTACCAAGTGATAGATAACTTCACGAGCTTTCCGACACTTCAAATGATTCGTCAATCAGACAAATGGTTCACAAGTTATGGTCTCCGAAAGTTTGGACTCTTGAAATAGGAAATATAAAATGCATCAGATACATAAATGAGCTATAAAAGGGAGGAACACGTGTTGATGTGTGTTTTGATACATCATAGGGCATCTAGAATGGAGACAATATCGGCTCTACTTTATTGGGTGGTTTTAGCCCATGGTTTTGTAATACCGTTTGACGGTTTTTTGTATTGTATCTCTTATATATGAGGTGTGTGAGATAACGGTTGTGTGTAAGAGTCTTATGGCTACTAAGTTACTTCTAAGTCTTTGATTAGTGGTACTCCTATGAAGAGGTTTCTCTAGAAGTATATTATAATTTATTATTGATTGTTGAATAATATATTGAGTTGCTTTTGGAGTGTGAATTTTTTCTCCTGAAAGGGTTTTCCCCATGTAAATCATTGTGTTGATGTGTTGTGATATGCATGATGATGTTTATTTCTATTAAGTTTTTGTAACTTATGTAATGATCTGTAAAGTTAAATTGAATTACCTTCCTCTCAAGATTAGTGTAGGAAGTTGTTCCACTACTTAACTTCCTTACAAGTGGTATCAGAGCCTGATCACCTTTGGTTTCAGTTGTGGGTTGTTGGGTTTTTTGAACTAATTTAAATTTTAGTGGTATTATTATGAGGATCCGATTATTACTGAGAGGGGGGGGGGGCGAATCAGTAATAAGGATAAACTGCAACTTTTCATCAATCTGCAAAATACTTCACAAAACAGTTCATAACCAATATCGATAGCTGATTAAACAATCTCCAAATCAGATTTACCAAAACATTACTGGTAGAAACTTAAGTGTTCATCATTAAGAAAATATAGTAAAGACATCAAATGCATAACTCAACATTCCATCCACAACATGAACACAAGGATTTTTCACGTGGAAACCCAAATGGGAAAAACCATGGTGGGAATCGGTACCCACAAAATATGCACTTTCGGAATGCGTCCTGTTAGGACCCTAGCCTGATTAGGAGCTTTACAATAATGCTCGGTTAAGAGCAGACCCTGTTAGGAGTCACCCGGTCAAGGGATTTTACAACTTAGCCCTGTTAGGAGCTTTACCCTGTTAGGAGTAACCTTGCTGGAGGATTTAAACCCAAATTAATGAGCCACCTAGTGAAGGGATTTACAAGATCAGGCTAGTTAGAACCTACCCAGTTAAGGGATTTTAATTCTGCTGCAACTATTAGGAAACAACGGATAAATAATCTGGACTCAGCACTTCATAACTTGCTATTACAGATCCATGTCAGCTCCAATATGCTTCTCTCATGCAGCCATCTCAATTTGGTTTGACACACACACTTCTCTGATCGCCAACACAATAAACCTTCTAAAACTTGACCTAAATAGAATTTACAATTAGGTCAGTTACATAACCCTAACTTTCAATGAATCTACATCATAGATCATATTGGATCATACTGGATCATTATAATTCATCATACAGATCATTACAACAAATTTCAAGACAATTACAACCATTGAATGATCACAACACATCACCACACATTGATTTGATAAGTTGTCAAACCCTTAACACATTTTGCTAAGCACTTCCCTGTTTCCCAAGAAATTCAATCCTTGTACGAGCTTAAATGCAATCTTATCATCACACACGATTTTTGACATGTCACCACTAACTTGTGAACATGATAAGATTGACCGCCAAACCATAAAACACCATCGATCAAAGATCTTGTTACCAATTCTCAAACCCTACACTGAATATAAAATAATCAATTATAAACATGACTTCTGGTTCTCCAAACATGACGCGGTTCAAGTTATAGAATCATTATAGTCATAAGAATACATTGTAAACCGCAACACTCAACTCAACACTGATCTCTACCGCAACCATCTCCTTCACTATTCCTACTTACCGGTTCACTATCACTTGGTAATTTTACTTTCCAACTCAATTCAATTCAATCTATTACCAGTTAAACTTAACCAGTAGACTTAGATGACATACCAAGCATAAACAAACATGGACAAGTATGGTTGTCATTAATGACAACACAAATAATTGACAATCAAGCATCATATCATAATTATATCATCACCAACAGTCCTTTACCAGTACACCATCATCTCCATCAGTTATGCCAACATGCCAACAAGTGAGATATTATGCAGAAGATACTTTTTGATCTTGTTGTAGGAATTTTCAGATGACAAGTTCATCAGGGAGAATAGAGGTGGAAAATTTAATTGTAGTAATTTTGAGATGTGGAAGCTGAAGATGGAGGATCTATTAATAGATCAAGATTTGTGGGATGTTGTTCACCTGAATGTGTCAAGACCCTTAGATCTTACTGCGGCTACTCAATATGATGTTATAGACTATAAAGCCAAGGGTCTAATTAGATTGTGCCTGACAGAATCTATTCTGATCAATGTCCATGAAGAGAACTTTGCACAGAAGCTATGGACTAAGCTTGGTGAAATGTATCTAGCAAAATCTTTATTGAATCAAATTTTATTGAGGACGAAATTGTATTCCTTGAGAATAGAAGAGGGTGGATGGATTACAGACCAATTGAAAGTATTTAATATGTTGGTGGCTCCATTGACATCTTTTGGTGTTAAGATGGACAAAGAGGAGAAATGCTAGACCTTCCTTTGTTCTTTGCCTGATTCATGGGATTATCTTGTTATGACTATCGATAGTACTTATATTATTTTGAAGTCTAAAGATGTGTTGGGTTCCCTAATTTGTGAAAAGATGTGGAGGAAGGTGTCCATTAGTTTGAAGGAAGCCATAACTGTTCGTGGAAGACCTAAGGAAAAAGGCAAGAAGAATGAGAATCACAATAAGTCCAAATCCAAAGGGAGATATAAATCTCTTGGAAAGTCCAAAGTCATTTGCAGAAATTGCAGTAATTTAAGTCACATCCGTAAAGATTGCAAGAAAAGAAGAAGAAAAAGAAGAAGTTTGATTCTGATTCTAAGTCAGAGAAGGAAGATGGTGATGCATTCATTGCAGCTTTGGCTACTCATGCTGGTAATGTTGCATGGTTAATTGACTCAAGTGAATCTTTTCATATGACTTCCAATATAAATTGGTTTTCTGAATATGAAGAATTTAATGGAGGCAAGGTGTACTTGGGTGATGATTCACATTTAGACATTGTTGGTCAAGGTAAAGTTAGGATCAGGTTTCTTTATGGTAGAATAAAAATGATTACCAGTGTGTTGCATATCCCTAGATTAAAATGAAATTTATTATCTGTAAGAAAACTGATAGATGTAGGTGTGCAGGTAGTCTTTTTTGATGTAGGATGGAAGATGATTAAGGGTGCTATGGTGATTGCTAGAGGTGTTAGGTTTGGCACTTTGTATAAGCTAGAGACATACACTGGAGTGTAATAGCATGTATTTAAAAAGTAAATATGTGGATACTTCGTCAGAAGATTTGAGGGTTTCATCTTCAGCGGATGGACATGGCTTTTGGGTACCTAAGGGTGCTCTTTCTTCTAAAGCAAAGTTACCTACTGAGAAGACTATGTTATTGCACCAAGGACTTGGACACATTGGAGAAAAGGGTCTGAGGACCTTGAAAAATAAAAACCTTGTTGAAGGTTTGAATTATTGTAATCTTGACTTTGATTTATGTGAGCACTGCATTTATGGAAAATAAAACCACGTTCAGTTTTACTTGAGTTCTCATAAATCTTGTGGTGTTTTGGATCTTATTCATTTTGATGTGTTTGGCCTTGTAGATGTTCCTTTGATTGGAAAATCCACATATTATGTTTCATTTATTGATGATTTTAGTAGAAGGACATGGATATACTTTCTAAAGAGTAAATCTGAAGTTTTTAGTAGTTTTAAAGAATTTAAAGCAATAGTTGAGTTGCAGATTGGAAACAAAATTAAATGTTTGAGGACTAATAATGGTGGTGAATTTTTATCTAATGATTTTGATAGATTTTGTAAAGACTGTGGCATTAACTGACAAAAGACAACTCTGTATTCTCCACAACAAAATGGAGTTGCAAAAAGAATGAACAAGACACTCATGGAGAAGGATAGGAGTATGCTGAGTGGTGCTAGTCTAGAACAAAAGTTTTGGGCTAAAGCTATTGCCACTGCTTGCTACCTGATTAATAGATCTCCTCCATGAACTCTTGTTGATAAAATTCCTATGGAAGAATGGTCAGGTCACAAGCCTTTATTGAGTCATCTTAGAGTTTCTAGTTGCGAGGCATATGTACATGTGCCAAAGGAGAAATGAACAAAGTCAGATAACAAGGCTATGAAATAATCTTCATCGGTTACAGTTATGGTTCAAAAGGATACAAGCTTTGGGAACCTAATGCACAAAAGGTAATTCATAGTAGAAGTGTTATTTTTAGAGAAATTAAGTCTCCTTTTGTTATTGAAGCTAGAACATACTAAATAGGAAGATGTGATTCAATTCCCTTCTACACCTGAAAGAGTTGATTTGAGACCACTTGATAAGCAAGAAGTTGAGGAGAGTCCATCTAGCTCTAAATCTTTAGAAGAGGAGGAAGAACCTCTAACTCAACTTGTTCGAAGGTCTACAAGACATAGACAACCATGTGAAAGGTATTCACCTAATGATTGGAGATGTATTTTTTCTTTGAATACTAATATGGATGAACCTAGATCTATAGAAGAGGCATTGGGTATGAATGATGTAGAATCTTGGAAGATTGCTATGGAAGAAGAAATGACAGTTTTGAAAAAGAAAGATACATGGGATCTTGTACCATTTTGTTGAAAGATGAAAACTTGTTGGTTGGAAATGGGTGTTCAAGAAAAAGATTGGTTCAGATGGAATAATTGAAAATCATAAAGCAAGGTTAGTTGCAAAAGGCTACTCTCAGGTTGAGGGTGTTGATTATGGTGAGATATTTTCTCATGTTGCAAAAATGACATCCAATAGATTTTTGTTTTCCATTGCTGCTACTTATGATTTAGAAGTTGAGAAAATTGGTATGAAAACTACTTTCCTTCATGGTGATTTGGAGGAGGATATCTATATGACATAACCAGAGCACTATGCGGTGAAAGGTAAAAGTAATTTGGTCTTTAAATTGAAGAAATCTTTGTATGGCCTCAAACAAAGTCCTAGGATGTGGTACCATAAATTTGATACATATGTGTTGAGTTTGGGATTTGAGCATTTTAAATTGTAAATCTAAAGGTGATCATTTCCTGTACATTGCATTATATGTTGATGATATGTTATTCATTGGTAAAGGGAAATATATGATTTCAGAACTAAAGTCTCAGATTGCTGCTAAATTTGAAATGAAAGATCTCAGTGCAATGAAACACATTCTTGGGATGGAAATTAGAAGAGATAGAGTGAATAGAAAACTATGGCTAGGCTAAAGTAAGTATGTGAATTCAATACTACAAAGGTTCAACATGCAGGATTGTAGACCATTATGTGTTCCCTTCATAGTTGGAACAAAATTATCTGTTTTAGATTTCCTACATCTCCATTAGAGATGGAAGACATGAGAAGAGTGCCTTACCATAGTGCAGTTGGAATTTTGATGTAGGCTATGGTCTGTACTAGACTAGATATTGCCTAAGCAGTGGGAATTCTTTCCAAATATATGTCTAATCCTGGTAGTGTTCATTGGGATACAATAAAAAGAGTCTTCAAATATTTGAAGGGTACCTCAAAGTATTCTTTGTGTTATCATGGTAATTTGGTTGGAGATGTGATTTCCCTTGATATTCATGGTTATGTGGATTCAAATTGGGTAGGTGATATTAATAGCAGAAGATCCACCTGTGCTTATGTATTTACTTTGTTTGGTGATTTAATTAGTTGGATGAGTATGCGACAGGTTATGGTTTCTTTGTCCACTACAAAAGAAGAGTATATGGCAGATACTCATGCTTGTAAAGAAGCCATTTGGTTTAAAATACTATGTTCAGATATTGGAATAAAACAAGGTGTAGTAATATTTTATTGTGATAGTTAGAGTGTGATCTATATAGCTAAGAACTTGACATTTCATGCTTGGACCAAAGACATTGATGTTCAATATCATTTTGTCAGAGATATGATCAAAGATGGCATGGTGAAGTTGGTTAAGGTAGAGACCTTGATGAATGTTTTAGATTGTTTTACTAAGGTTGTGAGCATAGAGAAGTTCAGATGGTGTTTAGAGTTTATGGGCCTCATAGCCCCTAGAAATTAAATTATTGTGCTGATACTCCCTTTTCTCTTGTAAGGTGTTCGACAAGTGTGAGAATGTTGGGAAAATGGTGTCTCAACCTTACATTTACATGAGGTTACTATTTATAGTAAGTTTTCATTTGATCACGAAGTGATGCAAAATTCTCCTTGAAGCTTTTGGTTGGCTAGATGAGCATGCCCATAAATTTTCGTCACAAGATCATAGTTAGTTTTGAAGATATTAAAGTTTCCATTTTTGGAGGGTGTGATGAAAGGTTTAAAATTAATTTTGAGGACTTTAGAGGCTTTGAAATGCCCTAAAAAGTGGGCATAAATGACATAACTATTTACCAAGCGATAGAGCACTTCATGAGATTTTTGGTACTTCAAACAGTTCATCAATCAGACACATGATTCACAAGTTATGGCCTTCAGAAGTTTAGACTCCTGAAATAGGAAATCTAAAATGCATCAAACACATAAATGAGTTGTAAAAGGTAGGAACACATGTTGATGTGTGTTTTAACATGTCATAGGGCATATAGAATGGAGATAAGGTCGACTCTACTTTATTGGGTGGTTTTAGCCCATGGTTTTGTAATACGGTTTGATGGCTTCTTGTATTGTATCTCCTATATATGAGGTGTGTGGGATAGAGGTTGTGTGTAAGAGTATTATGGCTATTGAGTTACCTTTGAGTCTCTGATTAGTGGTAGTCTTGTGAGGAGCTTGCTCTACAATTATATTATAATCTTTTATAGATTATTGAATAATATATTGAGCTGCTTTTGGAGTGTGGGTTTTTTCTCCCAAAAGGGTTTTTCCCACGCAAATCATTGTGTTTCCATGTTGTGGCATGCATGATATTATGCTTATTTTTGTTAAGTTTCTATAACTGCTGTAACAATCTGTAAATATTTTTGCATTACCCTCCTCACAAGGTTAGTGTAGGAAGTTGTTCCGCTACTTAACTTCCTTACAACTTCCAATTTTAAGTCCTTTAACTTTGGCCAATCATCATGGTCTTTTTCCTATATTTGTAATTCCTGAGATAAAAGATCAAGTGTTTGGTCCAATTCAGACTTAACACTATTCAAACTATCCAACAACTTAATGGAGGAAGTTAATAGATTCATGCCTGGTGAGGGCATCCTATCAAACCACACACTTAATGACCTCCCTTGTGCACTAGTGTGCTCAACTCTTTTGATAGCCTCTTCATCAATAGATGAACCTACTAGTTCAACCACCTCCGAAAATACAGTTATCTTTATTAGAACGACAGTGAGTTGCTCTACTAAAAACTTCAGCTTATCCTTGATTGCCTTGTCTTTATCATATATTTCAACAAGTGCATCAATAACTACATGTAATTCATCCTTGACATTTTCATGTGTTTTCTTTCCAAGTTCAATCCTTGTTACCATATATTCAGAAGCTTGAACTTCTTTAACTGTTTTGTCTGGAGGAGGTACAAGCACTTTTTCTTATTTGTTCCCTGGTTGATCCACCTTTAGCATCGAATGTGTCTTGGCCTTCTTTGTAACATTTGGCTTTGTAGGAAAGAGTTAGCCAAAATCAAAGTTATCTAGGGAGATGGCTTACTTTTTCCTTTTAGGGGCTATTGTGTCCAACCAAGGAGGAGGGGTAGATGAATCTATTCCAACACTTGTAACCAAGATTTGTGTGGTCATAGCCTATTCTTGAATGACTATGGTTACAATTGGAGTGGTATGTGTCTTGACAATTGGAGGGACTTCCATGGTTGAAGCACTTGGCAAGGACTCAGACATAAACTTGTCAAAATCTATCATGGTTCCAACAAGCATAGTTGTGGACACCTTTGACAAACTTGGGAAAGAAGTGATTATTGCGAACACATTCTCGATGTTGTGGGAGTAAAAGATATACTCACTAGTGGTGGAGGAATGAATTGACCCGTAGACACTTAAATTTGATTGATTAATTCAATCAGATCAAATATCCTAAGTCGCTTGTATTAGTTAAATAATTTATATTATTCAATTAAAATCAAGTATCCTCTTGGCTAAATTAATTTAATTAATGAAGCCATGCCCCATAGCCAATTAATTAATTAATCCTCCCCTTTTCTTCCAATCCCTTGAATTAATTAATATAATTAACTAATTCCCTCTTTCCAATCCCTTGAATTAATTAATCTAATTAATTAATTCCCCCTTTATAATACCTTGAATTAATTAATTAATTCACCCCTTTCTAATCCATCAAATTAATTAATTCTCCCTTTCCAATTTCTTGATTAATTAATCCAATTAATTAATTCCCCCTTTTCATACCCTTATTTGAATTAATTTCATTCAAATAATCCCATTTAAGTCATGTCTCCTAACTTATAACCACCTAACTAACCCTCCTTCTAACCTAGCCTCCAATCTAACCTTTGGGTTCTAACGAACCCTATCCTCCCAAACTAACCTTATCCTATCCTATCCTAACCTCCCCTCACATGTGTGTGCACACACATAATTCCTTAATTTTCTTAATATTAGGAAATTGTAACCTATTTTGGGTGGCTTCTTCCCAAAATGGACATGTGTCCTTAAGGACACATGTCAAGCCCCTTTTTGACACTTGGCCCTCTAAGAGACACCTGTCCTCCATTGTTGAGCAAGGACAAGTGTGGAATCTCATTACACTTGTCCTCCTTGAGGACAAGTGTTGCATTTTCCCAATCCGCTCCTCTCCTTCCAACTCCTATTTAATCTTGTAAAGGGGAAAATTTGATTTGGCAATTTGCAACATAGAAAGAGAAATTATCAAATCAATTTTCACTTGATGGGGGAGATTTCATTTACATTCAAAAGAGGGGAGGAATCCACTAGATTCATTCACAAATCAAACAAGGATTGAATACTAAGTGGACTGATAGATTATGATGAGTTTTTTCCTCTTTTGTAAGTTGAAATGCTGATTTAGGGTAAAGTGCTGAAATTGAAGATAAAACTGAGAAAATACTGAGCTATAGATGCAGGATTCAAATGTGCACCTAGATTCAAGAAATATAAGCTGATTCAGATCTGTCCTGTGAAAAAGTAGGGACCGTGGCTCTACCTCTTGGTCCTCCAAATTTTTTGTGTGTCAAAAAGGATTGTTCCATCTTTGCATCTGAAGCTTATTTCCAGAAGTACAACTGCACACCTATTTCCTACACATAGAAAGAAAGGGAAATAGGTTGGTAATAGGGGATTGCCTTCAGTCAAACCCCAATTTTGGAATTAATCATGAAATTGAGATAAATGTAATTGAAATGACTAAAAGGAAATGTTCTCCTTTTGAGGGAGATGTTGAATTATGACTGAAAATGAAATGATTATACCTCCTTGTAAAGTTTTTCTTGCCTCCAAATGGAATTAGGGTTTCATGAAATAGGATGTAGATCTCCACTTCAATGCTTTATCCTTGAATTTATTGCTGCTCCAAGGCTTGAAGGAAGACTGAAAATGCTCAATTACTCTTGAATTATTGAATGCTTGATCTCAGGTGTGCTCAATGCTTGCTCATGAATGTAATGGATGATCAAATGAGAGGGAAAATCCTCTTTATATACCTGCCTATCAGGTTAATTGACTGATTTTCTGACATGAGCCGACACAAAGGTGAAAGTCTCGCTCAAATTTGAAATGGGAAAAAGGGTTTAAATTGGTCCCCTTTTAGGGAGGACCATGGTACCACGCCTTGGTCCTGCCCTCAAGGTGCAGAACAAGTGCAAAGTCAAAGTTTTTGGTGTTAGTGATGTGCATGAGCATAATCAGGTGTTCAATTAAGCCAAGGGACACAAACACTAAGACGAAGACCCAAATGTGGTTGAAAATTGCAAGGGGTGCAATTTTAGGACACTACAAATCCCCCTTCTTTTTCAAGCAAATCCTCCACTTTCATCCACTCATAATGTCATAGTGCAAGATTTTATCCACCTTTTTGTAATCACACCCTCATAATGCCAAATTTCATCATCATATCCCCTCATCCAATCCTCACATCTTGAATCAAATCACTATAATTACACCATGGAGCAATATCAGGCAATTGTTGCATCAATGAGCACACATCTGAACATGGGATAATCAAATCAAAGATTTTTGAATAGAGTTTGCATATTATTTGATTTTTAATATCTTTTATGCTTTATTCACGTCCTTATAACATCCTAATCTTGAGGTGTTTGAGCTAATTGTGTTTTCTTGATTGTTATCGCAGGTATTTCAATCTTTCACATTCAAGCAGAATTTTCCTTCAGATATTTTTTGTCACACCTGGTGGGACCCACTTCATAGGTCATTTCTCATGTTCTTTTTGTTTTTTGAGTGTATTTTTCACAGATTTTGAGCACTTGTAGGAAAAAATGTAGGAATACACACAAATTTTTGCCTCAATAGAGGTCTATTTCTTCGATTTCGACATTTCAAGAAATGGTGGGTTCACTTTCAAAAACGACTGGTTCGCTACTTGAAGTAGAAGGAATGCGTTCCCGCCATTGTGCAAATGGTAAAATTTAACCATTTTGCTCTCAGGATTTTTGTAAATGCTTTTAGTTATCACATAACCAATTAGCGGGTTTGTAGTTAGAAATAGCGGGTTTGATATATGAAATGGCAGATTTGCATTGGTAGATTTGTACAACATTTCATCTGTTCTTTTTCTTGTATTTTAAACTCTGCATATTTCTAAAATGGCGAGTTTGAACTGTGAAATGGTGGGTTCATGGTCATAAAAGTTTGTTTTCTAGGCCTACATTTTCATTTCTGCATGTTAACGGGTTCACTGCTTAGTATAGAGGGTTTACACTCTGAAGTAGCAGGTTTGCATCTTAAAGTAGTGGGTTTACATCGTAAAGTAGTGGGTTTGCATGTATTTGTCATAAAGTGGCAGGTTTGTACTGTGCATTGGCGGGTTTGAAGTCTGTAGAATTTACTGTCAATTTTCAAAATTCTATTTGGTTTTATGTAGACTAACTTGCTAACATTTGTGTCTTGATTGTATTTCGCTAACATTTGTGCAACCTATCGAGCGTGTAGAAGACCCCAAACCTCAAATATTAACACTTTCATTGCAGGATCACCAAAGAGGGGTTTCATTAAGACAAAATTTTATTTCCTTATTGCTTTCATTTTTGCATTTGAGTCTTATGTTAATTACACACTTCAATTTCATAAAGGAATGAAAATCATGTATTTTGTGATTTGCATGATTGTGGATGTGTAGAGTGGTCCTACTGCTAACACATACTATCCTCTCCCTTGGCTTTCATGGTCCTAGGTGCAAGAGAAAAGTGTCAGCGATGCTCATTTTTTCATTTATAAGAAAGAGGGCCCATCCCCCTGAGTAGTCCACAAGGCCAAGTGAGGGGAGAATGACCCAAGCGGTACTTTCTTTCGGTCCGCTATATAAATGTTCATGATTTTAGCGAAAGTTACAAATCAATTGGTGTCATTGTGTTATACCGATGGTTTCCCTCAGTATCGCCATGCAAATACCTTTGTGGTCTTGATGGAAGTCAAAATCCCCTGGTGCTTGTGTGATAGATGCGTAAAAACCTGTGTTAGACAGGCTAGGATATCTCTTAAATGAGCTAGCCACCACATGTATAACCACTCAATTTATCCCAAAAGTTCCCCCATTGCGAGCCAAATTGTTCTAGCAGTCACAATCCTTCTACATGTTGACTCAAGTGTTGTGATACGCACATACCTAAGATACCTATCATGTACCCTTCAATTTGAGATAGAAAATTTCTCAAAATCTTAGGATCTTTAGAAATTTAAAGCTTGGCATGCCCAAGAAGTGTATGTCGAGGGTGGAGCCAGTGCTGCCAAGCTTCTATCTATCCAGTTGAATGTGGTATTCTGGGCTAGGGGATTCAACATGTATTGTCTTTGGGTATCTTAGGGAGTACTTGACTGTTTGTTTCAATTTCGATCAGTCATACATGCTTGTTGTGTTTGGTGTCAAAGTCTTTTGTCAAAACATCACTTCGACAGGTTTGTAGTCTAGTATAGCAGGTTTGTAGTCTGTTATAGCGAGAATGTTGCCATATTTGAGCTAGGATTGACATATTTGGTGTAGTCACTGTCATTTTGTAATTTCGTGGGTTTGCATCTCAAATTCACGGGATCACTCTCTATTGTGGCGGCTTTGATCTGTCATTTTTGGTCCTATCTTTGCAGTCTAGTATAGGGGGTTCATCATAATTTTTTGGTAGGTTTGCTTCCTTGCTACCGTTACGCTGCTAAATTTATCAGTCGCGTTCACCTGTTGGTCAGTTCTAGTGGGTTTGAGGTCTATTATAGTGGGATCGCTTTCTAAAGTGACAGGTTTTCTTTGTCCTTTAGTGGGTTTGTTGTTTTAGTTTGAATATGTTGTCAAAATTGCACTGCACCTCATAGCATTTTTGGATCTTTTATGTTGGGTTCCTTTAGCTTGTGATTTTTCGATCCTAGGCATCGTGCTATCAAAATTTTGTCCACATTACGTCATAATTCTTAGATCTTTAGAGTTGGCTATTTGTCCTAGTGACCTTTCAATCCTTGGGTGTTGTTACACTATCAAAATTCTATCTGCACTTCGTCATGACTTTACATCTTTAGTGTGTGGTGATTTTTTGTCCTCGAGTGTTGTTACACTACCAAAATTTTGTCTGCATCGTGTTAGAATTTTCTTAGATCCTTCAGTGTTGCGTATTTGTTCTGGTGATTCTAATCTTTTGAACATTGTCACACTGTTGGAATTCTGTCTAGCTTATAATAAGATTGTTCGGTTGTTTGGATAATTGTTTTCTTAGCGTGTTTGATTCATTTTGTTAACTGGCTTGCATCACCAAGTTGTCAGTTGTCGTGTTTGAGCTGATCTTTCATCGTATCGCTCTTCTGTCTTGATCATCTTCCATTCATCGACCTAAGTCTTTCTAGCCCCCTAGGGGCTCTCGTTGGTCTTGATTTTGATCAGGTTGTTTGTATCCCTCTTTTAGGGACAATCATCATGTTTCCTTGGACTATATTGTGTCTAGAGATTTTTCATCTTGTAATTCATTGTGATCTTATCACCTCGAAGCAAAGGTTCGACTCATAGTGTTTTACCTTACTGGGTTCGGTTTTGGTGTATCCTCCTAAACTATCCCAATGTCACATTGTTTTTAATCAGACAATATCCAATCACTTTCTAGGTCGTCATTTCTTTCTCACTCGATCATATTAGTCTCCCAATCCAGTCTCTTGACCTCATCATTTGCAATATTTTTATCTCATGAGGTTCATACCGGTCACTTCTTGGTCCGGATCTAGACATACTATGGAACAATCATCTCAATTAGAATTGGGAGTTTTCAGATCCATGAGTCTAGTGTTAGTCCCATCATGATAGGAAACATCTCTGATGACACCATGGTCAATCAACTAGATGACATAGATGCCCAAATCAATCCGGTTGATCAATTCTTAACTAACACAGATAATGCCCAAATGGTTGATGAAATCATTAAAGCTTGGAAAAAATCTCATTTTTGCCAACATGGTCGTCAGTGGCATGTCTATCGTGTTTCTACACCTGAATGTCATGTGTTATTAAGCTAATTAGAAAATAAGAATGAATCACCAATTCTTAACTAATTAACAAACATCAAACATAATCAATGAAAATCAATACAAGAAATGAGAAATGAATTCAAATAAAAACTCCCTCATTCTGCATCTTTGCTTCCATTGCGCTTCTCCAATTTGAGTGGTTGGTGGCTCTTAGGTATTGCACCGATTTCCTACATATAAATATTTTGAAGACTCTGATTTTGTGATTTTAAAAAGCTAGATTGAATTGAGGAAATGATGTATTTATAGATTTTCAACACAAAGGGGGTGAGAAATAGAACTCAAGTGTTGATTGATAGATAACTTAAATTGATTGATCAGTGAACTAGTCATGATTGATTTGTTAACTCAATAGATTGATCTATTAATATGATTGATTGGAGAGTGAACTCAATAGATTGGCTAGTAAACTCATTTGATTGATCAGTGAACTGAATAGACTAGGGAGATGACTGAATTGATGGATTAGTCATAAAAAGTTGATTTTGAGTTAAAAAAGATGATTGATGAGTTAATCGATTAGACAACTGATTTGATCAATCAGTTCTGATTTAGCATGTGTTGTAGGAATTTGAAATTGAATTTGATTTTCATTTTCAATTTGGATTTGAATTTGGTCATTCGAATGCTGAAATGCATATGAAATTAACTAAAATTTAGATTTGGTGAAATGTGAATTTGAAATATATGAAATTAGATGAAATGATATGTGTATACACATAAAAATGGCTATGAGCAATTAAATAAATATTTTATATTTATTTAATGATTTTTTCTTCTATTAAATAGTTAATTTGAAAAGATTAATTTATTTAATTCATTTTCGCGTCTTTCTATTAATTAATATTTTATTAATTAATTCATCTATCATATTCTTTTAATTAATTAAATATCTAATATTAAATTATTTCTCTAACCAAGTTAATTAAATATCTAATATTTAATTATCTTCTCCAAACAATTAAATATCTAATATTAATAGTTATTCTCCTATCCTATAGTCTCAAATATTAAATAATTTCTAAATTATTAAAATCCCTTTTCCAACTCACCCTCCATCTCCACTTCATCTTCCCTTTGCCAACTCATCAAACATGTGGCTAAGGAAATTAATATTTCTTAAATATTAATTCATCATTTATCTCTAACCACCAAAATTAATGAATATTGTGTACATACACATATTTCATAACCATCTTCTATATTCTCTCCAACACCCCCTACATCTTAGGAAGGACTTGAGTCCACTTGTCCTATCATGCCTAAATTTCCTCCAACCATCCCTAGATTCTCTCAGTCAACAACCTAGTCAAGGTGAGATGAGTGACACTTGTCTTCTCCTTCCCCCTTTCTCTCAACCTTCACTTTTGCTCACAACCATCCAAATATGCAGATTTGATCAAGACCGTTGATCTAAGCCACATCATCTAATCCTCTCAAGGTCTATAAAATCAAGAGATTTAGTTGAGAGAGAGTTAGACTTCAAGAGACTTCAAGTGCATTTTGCAAGCTAATCATATGCATATGTGAGTTTTAATTTTGAAGAAAATAGAAAATATCATTTAGCATAATCATTTTAGAAAAATTATGTAGTATCTGCAACCAGGAACAGTGGAGTTAGGACACAATGAGACATAAGCCATGAAGGTAATATTAGTATTTTATTTTATGTATACTTCATGTAGTTTCATTGGTTGAGTTTGGATTTCCTATAGTATTTCCATTTTTATTTTGTGAAACTTGTTACTATTTACTAAGTTGTCATTATTTTTATGTCCAAAGTCATTCTATATACTCTAGTCGGTTATTACTATCGAAATATTCAGTCGGTAAGCACAGAGCAGTCAGTTACAAAAGTTACAAGCCACACAGTTTAGTATACACCGAGCTGTCTACCGAGTAACGTTCTATGACTACCGAGCAGCAAAGATGGTATACCGAGTTAATACACATCGAGTAAAACATGTTACCAGATTCATTGAACCTAGACACATATGGGAAACATGTTACAAAGATCGAGGAACAAGAAACTGTTAACACATTGGAAATTTCACTTATAGATTTTATATGATTTTGAGGACATCTATCCAATGAAATAATTTTGTATGGTTATTCATTTAATGAATCATGTTTGTAAGATCGAAGCATGAACAAGATCACCGTTACAAGAGATCTATTTATACAACATGAATTGAGGATCAAATATGTGTGTGAAGAAAGACATATGTGAAAAGCAAAATCATGGGAAAGCACTGAGTGTTATGACTGTTATGATTGACAGAGATACACAGAGGTCACCGAGAAGGATTTCAGAGAACAGTCAAGGAACAAAGTAAACATAAAGGTTTACCGAGTTAATTTATGATTTACCGAGGTATGCTGTAAGCAAGGTAATTTCATTTTGAGCACATAGAATCTGCTATAACATTTCAGATGTGAAGTTGCAAATATTTTGTAAGATTTTGATTGTAATATTTTGAGTTGTAAGAGAAACCTTTAATAGGGTAAAAGACTCTAACAAAGTCTATAAATTGTAAAGCCTTTAACCAAGTGCATCATTTAGAATAAGTGTTGTAAAATCCTTTAGCAAGGTAGATCTAAAGATCTTGATACTCCTAACAGGGTAAGCTATCGGAAATAGCTAAACATATAGCTCTAACCGAGCAACCTTCATTATTGTAGTAGTGAAGTTGCGGGTGTCATCCCCACCACAATTTTTCTCTCTAACCAAGAGTTTCTGCGTAACCAAAATATATGTGTTATGGAGTGAATCATGTATGAATGTTATTTGTTGTTTTAGCATTATATTATGTTACAACAGTTTTCAGTTTATGCTTAATAGTAAAGTTATTGTTAAAGAAAAGATTTGAAGTACTGATTCACCCCTCCCCTCTCAGTACATTAGCTTTCCATATTGGGCCTAACAATTGGTATCAGAGCTTTAATCTTGGAAAAGGGTTTAACTACCTAAAGAGAAAGATCTTATCAATGGAAGGCTACAAACAATCTCAGAGAATTGTGAATCTTCAAAATGAATTGGATCATGCTAATCAAGTGATTGCTGACATGTAGAAACAAATGCAAAGATCACTAAAAGTTAGAAGAAGATTGTCTGATGATTTGCAGGACTCTCAAGAGCTGGTGGAACAAATTGAGACATCATCTGAGAACAGTATATCTGAAGAGATTGAAGAAATGATTGGAACATTGAAAGAAAAGAACAAAGCACTGACTGATTAGCTAAAAGCAATGAAAAGAGAACATGAACATTTCAGCACACAGATGACTAAAAATCTTGATGCATTAAGGACAACTGCGGATAACATAAGAGATATAGAAAGAGAAAAACAATAACTTGAAGCATTAGTGTCTGAAAAGAATGATGACATCACAAGGATGACTGGAATTCAAAGTAATTTGTCTGATCAATTGGGTTATGCACATCATGAAGCAAATCTAAAGGAAAATGAGAATCAAGCATTGAAACTTGAACTATCAAGATTGACCGATGAACTTGAAGCAGAGAAGAAATCCAAAGAAACACTAAAGAAGAGTTATGAAGCATCAAGGATGTTGGATGAGCAACTAACTACAAGAAGACCCAACAAAGATGCAGGACTCGGTTACAAAGGAAAAGACTCTACCGAGAAAGAAATCCACATCACCAAGAGAGGAGAATCATCAAAACAAACCGGAAACAAGAAGAACATCAAAGAAAAAAAGCCTATTTGCAACTACTGTGGAAAACAAGGACATACTGCCAACTTGTGCCAAATCAAAAAAGGTAAGCAACCAAATGTCACTAGGTCTAATGGTTATTGCTACAATTGCAATAAGTATGGTCACACATCTAATAAATGTATGACAAAGTCTGCTAGCAATTATCAGAAGGCAAAATTCAAAGGGTTTTGTAAAAACTGCAATAGATATGGACACAGTACCGAGAAGTGTTGGTTTAAGTAGAGGAACTATATGTGGTCTGCACACCAAACAAATACTAGAGGCTACCGAACTCACATAGATCTTAACCAATAGTATACTACAGTACCATGGGATTATAATACAAGGATATGGTGTGAATGCTATGGAAGATATGGACATATAAGTGCCAACTGCTTTATAAGGTTTGGAGTGAACAACCGAAGATCATGGAGAAATCCTGGTATGGCATGTTTTCACTGTCACAAAGTTGGACACTTGGCTAGAGATTGCAGAGATCAACCTAGAGGAGATATTGAAGAAATAAAAAGCAAATTCCAGATGATTTGGAAAAAGAAGGAAATTGTGTCAAATGAAGAAAGCACCTTACCTACCGAGTTAGGTGCATCTATTCCAAATTAATCGGTAAAGGTAAGAAGGGACTGCATTCTCTCAAAGTTAAACCTTAAACAGTTCCTATTTTATCATGTACTTAATTCCAAAATCTGCATAGCTAAGATGCATTAGCAAGTTTGAAATTTTGTCAAGTCTTTTGGAAGCCCGTCAAGTCGGTAAATGCAGGAAGCCTGTCAAGTCGGTAAATGCAGAAAGTCTGGCTACTCAGTAAAAGCATAAAAAGGAAGGTAAAATGGTTTAGTGGAACCAAGTGCATTTAATGTTTTTTGACCTAACTACACGGAGCCCGATAAGGTAAAATGTGTACTTAAAGCTTTTGTTCAGTCATTTTACACTTACCAAGTTTTTAGAAAGCAGAGCGAAGCAAGTCAAAGGCGATCAAATCTCTTTCAAAGCGAAATTCAAGGTATTTATATCAATCACAACGCACTATCAAGCAAGTTAACTGATCATATCCATTGTGAATATCTATTTTATATTTACTAAGTGGAAAGCGTCTATTGGTTAAAAGATTTCAAACCCTAAGGCTCTTTTGTTAGTGATTATCCAAAGTTTGAAATGGCTCCTAAGATTCAGAAACCCGTTGTTGTTTAGAACATTGAGAAGCACTCACTGAAATACTCACTACCTCCCAAAGTAGCTTCTGAACCGGATGATAAAATTGCATTTTCACTCATTCCAGATAGGGTTTTATTAGTTGAGGATGTCAGATTCTTCACTAAGTGTCATGTTGAGGAACTAGGTCACACAAAGATCAAGGACACGTATGATGAATTGTGTACCGATGGAAAACTGGATAGCAAGTTTGAACATATTAAAATCAAGGGATTGACCGAAGCCCTAACCTACCCGCGAGTCTTCAAACCCCAATGGGTTAAATTTGTTTTGAGTAGAGTTCACGATGACTTTATGTGGTTAGAGGAGCAACCATTCAAGATCACCAAGGAAATCATCCACTTGATCATCGGTTACCCTATTTTTGACCATGCCCGAGCTCAGAAAATGATTTCACAGAAGGAACTGATCACTTTAACCGGAGTTGAATCTGATTGCAGAGGTCTGAAACTAAACAATGTCACAGATGTAGAGCTGAAGTTTGCAATTAGAGTCATAGGTTATTGTTTCTTTTAATCGGCAAGGGAAAACAATGTACCCTGCATTGCTGTTGATTTAGCCGATAAAATTGTGAAGAAAGGTATGAAGATTGATCTATGCAAAGTGTTGTTGAAAAATCTATTTGAAAATCTCAACACCATAAGGAAGCCGAAGAAGAACAACTTGGCAAACACACTAAAGTTTGGATCACTTTTGGTATGCATGTTTTTCTATTTTTAGAAATTCTTTCCATCAGTTGGTAATGTAGTTTGGGAGCTACACCGACCAGTCACCCATCAAATCAATGACTTCATCAAACAACTAGGTGATAACTTCAATGAGATTATGGATGATTATTTTAGCAAGTTTCAGGAAAAGATGCATAATAGGTACAGAATACCACCCCATTTGGTGGAAAAATATAAGGACAATATATGTTTTGAAGTGGACACCGACTACTGCTATGTCAATGCGGTAGAACCAAGAACTCAATCTTTGCCACCTATGGGTTATGAGATTGATTTTGACATTACACAACAACAGATAGATGCCTTTCTTGCACTACCAAGGCATGCTACCGAGATAAGATACAGTACATATGAAGAAGTTAAAGAAAAAGTCAAAATGAGCATTGTAGTACCAAAGGCTACAAGGAAACCAACAAAAATGATTAAAGCATTAATGGCAAAATTTGGAGAAGGTTCTTCCTCCACTCCTATCAAGAGTGATCAAGTCATCACCGAGGAGGAATCTGAAGCCCAAGAAGAAACTATTACATTGAGCACCGAGTTGCCAAAAGGCAAAATTTTGAAAAGGAAGAAACAGGATACATCACAGGTATCACCGACTCCTTCAGTAAAGCGCCCAAACACTAGATCATCTGTAGTGTCACTGAGCAAGAAATAGAAAAATGTTGTAGTTCCAAAGGTAACAAAAAATTATAAGAAATATACTCGGAGACTCATTTTAAATAAAGAGTCAAGTGACACCGAATCTGAAGACAAAAATAAATTTCAGATTGTCAAAAGCAAAAAGGAAGATGTACATAGTGTTGATAATTTTTGTGCCAATCTTAAACAATATGGTGGATTTGGAGCATTTAGGTATGTCAAATATGACTCTTGGATAGAAGAAGAAAATAGGCAAATAGAAGAGTCAGTTGTATGTACACTTCTTAAATTCTGATTAGTCCCATTGGAAGTAACTAATTCTCTTCCAAAAGCATTGTACTTACACATTGATAATAGGTGGAAATATGCTATGGACTCGGAAAAGAAGATGAGAGAAAGAAGTCTGGTACATCTCTTCCCAGACATGTCGGTAGATGAGATAAGTGAACATCTGAAAAACTACCAGAGAAACTTCCTAGTCAAGCAAAGAGCCTTGAAATTGATGAATGGCCTTTATCTTGATGTAGAGAAAGAGACAAAAGAAAAATGGCAAGAAATTTTTTGAATCAAGAGTCCTGATGAGCAAGGTGAAGTAGAAATAGTGGATATCACCGAGAAAGATCCCGCTAAAACTATACAACCTGATGAGGATGTCATGGATACCGAGGAACAGGAATAGGAAATGATAGAAGGGAATGCTTATGCAAAACTGGTATCAAGTGAGTCAGTTTTGGAACAAGTCAAGTCCTATCCTCCGGTAAGTCAACATGTTTGAACTAAGACACCTCAGGATACTGAACAAGGAAAAGAGGGTCACCAGTCTACAAAAGGAGAAGCTACTTCTTAGGCCACTGGGGAACAGACTTCTCAAGCCCCCTCAAGTACTGACAATGATACAAATGAGACCCCGAGCAAGGATTCACTGAAGGCTACATCTGAGGCTAAATAAATTGACAAAAGTTTTGCCTCTACTGAGCAACCTACCGAGGGTGAACAAGCCTCCCAAGCCATTGTATTAGTTCAACCGGTGAAAGCCTCCTCCTCTAAAGAAAAGGAAATGAAAAAGCATAGTTTCAAGTTAGATTTGTCAAAACCAACTGTGTTGCCGAATGTAGACATATCCAAATTAAAAGGGCAAGCACTTATTGAACTCGATGAACTATGCAAAGCCAAAGCCGAACAAGAGAAACAAATAGCTATACAAAAGAAAAATAGAGTACTTCAAAAGGTCAAAGCACTCTTAACAAAAATGCTACCTAAAGCTACAATGACAAAAGATGCAGCCATCCATATTCAACTGGATGAACTCCTCAATAAGATCGAGACATCTGGAGTAGACGCATCTGAATACCTGAGCAAGTTGAAGGACAAAGAGCTCGCTGCAAAAATGATTGAAGAAGTATAGAAAGCCATTGCTATTCGTAAAGTAAAACTTGTCAAATTTATTCCTGAGTTGTCCCCTCAACTCAAGCACATTATTTATTTATTTCAAAAACTCTGTACATTTTCTTTATTCATTAAAGATATCAAGAATAAAATAGAAGTGATTGAGAAAGAGATCACTGATCTCTCCAATAAATTGACCACTGAGCCAAATTCTATTCAGAATTTCTATACCAAGTTACAAACACTCATGGCTCAACAATTAGAACTTAGGAATGAAGAGCACAAAATAAGGATGAACATTATGACTCTTCAAACCTTATTCATTCCATACTTGTCCTCCGTCCAAGAACAGATCAACAAGGCTACCTCCTTATCCACTCAGCTAGAGGGAAGCACTTTAGATGGTTTGATTTCACTGTTAGCTGATATTATAGCTCAGAATTCACTCATGGATAGTCTCAAGGATGCACTCTCTGCCGCTCTCACCGATGCAAGAACAAAGTATAAATCCATTTTTGACCAGTTGCCTCCACCGAATGGTAACTAGTTTTGATGTTTGTCAAAAAGGGGGAGTATAGTGTATACAAGAGGAGTATACCGAGCATATCAGCATATTCGAGTATACAGATAATTTTGACAGGGGGAGAAGTGATCACCGAGCAGTGAACTGAGCAATGATCACCAAGCAGTGAACCGAGCAGTGATCACCGATCAGTGAATATAGAACATTGATCATAGCGCATGCATAATCAGAGTTATGTATAGTATATTGATAAGGGGAGTATATCTCTATATACTATTTTATTGACAATTGTATATACTATCAGTATAGTCAAATTTTGTAAGTATATAGATTTTTTGAGTTATGACTTTGAAAGAAGTTTTGTCAAACATTTCAAAACTAATTTCAAAAGGGGAGATTGTTACTATTTACTAAATTGTCATTAGTTTTATGTCCAAAGTCATTCTATATATTCTAGTCGGTTATTACTATCGAAATATTTAGTTGGTAAGCATAGAGCAATCGGTTACAGAAGTTACAAGTCACAAAGTTTAGTATACACCGAGCTGTCTACCGAGTAAAGTTCTATGACTACCAAGCAAAAAAGATGGTATATCGAGTTAATACACACTGAGTAAGATATGTTACCAGATTCATTGAACCTAGACACATATGGGAAACGTGTTACAAATATCAAGGAACAAGAAACTGTTAACACATTGGAAATTTCACTTATAGATTTTATATGATTTTGAGGACATCTATCCAATGAAATAATTTTGTATGGTTATTCATTTAATGAATCATGTTTGTAAGATCGAAGCATGAACAAGATCACCGTTACAAGAGATCTATTTATACAACATGAATTGAGGATCAAATATGTGTGTGAAGAAAGACATATGTGAAAAGCAAAATCATGGGAAAGCACTGAGTGTTATGACTGTTACGATTGACAGAGATACACAGAGGTCACTGAGAAGGATTTCAGAGAACAGTCAAGGAACAGAGTAAACAAATAGGTTTACCAAGTTAATTTATGATTTACCGAGGTATGCTATAAGCAAGGTAATTTCATTTTGAGCACATAGAATCTGCTATAACATTTCAGATGTGAAGTTGCAGATATTTTGTAAGATTCTGATTGTAATATTTTGAGTTGTAAGAGAAACCTTTAACAGGGTAAAAGACTTTAACAAAGTCTATAAATTGTAATGCCTTTAACCAGGTGCAACATTTAGAATAAGTGTTGTAAAATCCTTTAGCAAGGTAGATCTAAAGATCTTGATACTCCTAACAAGGTAAGCTATCAGAAATAGCTAAACATGTAGCTCTAACCGAGCAACCTTTATTATTGCAATAGTGAAGTTGTGGGTGTCATCCCCACCACAGTTTTTCTCTCTAACCAAGAGTTTCTATGTAACCAAAATATATGTGTTATGGAGTGAATCATGTATGAATGTTATTTGTTTGTTTTAGCATTATATTATGTTACAACAGTTTTCGGTTTATGCTTAACAGTAAAGTTATTATTGAAGAAAAGATTTGAAGTACTGATTCACCCCTCCCCTCTCAGTACATTAGTTTTCCATATTGGGCCTAACAAAACTAACTTATTGCAGGTAACATTCTGAGGATGAAAATCAAGTCGACACAATATGAAATTCGAATTTGGGAGAAATGAAATAAAATTAGATGGAATTAATTGGAATTATAATTTGGGGAATTGGAGGAATTTAATTAATTAATTTAAATGAAACTATTTAAACTTAGGAAATAGAATTAATTAAATAATAAAGATTATTTAACTAAGGAAAAGGTTGTAATTAATTAAATAATTGATATTTAATTAATAATTGAGATATGATTAACTGATTAAAATGATTTGAGAATAGAAATAGAATAATTAGAAGTGTTGAAGGGCGATGATTAGAAGAAATAGTTAGTTTAATCAAATAATTAAATAATTAAATAGATGAATAATTAGTGTAATTAATGAGAGATTTTTAGGTGTCTACATTTTCCCCTCTTTGACACAATGTTAGAAAGACGTTGTTTCAAAGAAAGCAAAAAAAATTTCTGCCCCAGTATGCCCTGGTGATATTAGGGTATAATGCCCCCTCAAGAGATTGTTTGTGCATTGAAGACATGAATGATCTCTCGAAAGAAGAAGAATGTTAGATGAACGATGAAGAATGATTAATTTATGACATGAATGAGTTTAATTATAGAAATTAAATGGTTGAAGTGATTTGTAGATTGATTGAATGATAAGATTGATGGGATTGATAAGATAAAGATAAAGTTTGGTTTCAGGAAGGACACATCCTGTATAAGACAAAAATGATCAAAACGTCTGGTTTTAGGAAGGTCTAATCCTGTATAAGACAAAGATAGATAACAAAATGTCTGGTTTCAGGAAGGATACATCCTATATAAGACGAAGATAGATAAAAGTTGGATGAATGATAAAATATGCTAAAGGTGAGGAATAATTGATTGATAGATAGTGTAGACACCCAAACCTATCCACTTAATTAAATGAATACTTATTATTTATTTGATTATTTAACCATCGATAAACAATTAATTAATTTAATTTTTAATTAATTCATCTTAAACCTCTTCTCCTATTAATTAAATAAATTATTGAATTTATTTAATTTAATTCATTAAAAACATGTTTTGACAATTAATTAAATAAATACAAAATATTTGTTTAATTAATCTCTCTCACATTTAAATAAATAAATATTTATTTAAATCTCTAAAAACCCTCCCACTTGCATTCTCCGACAAATGCAAGTTGCACAATTTTAGTTGAAATAAATGAATTTTATTTTAATTAAAATCCTCTTTTATCCTCACCCATTTGCTCACTAACTTCCTTCTAGACTCTTCTAACCCCTTCTAATTAGCCTAATCCCCCTCTCTAATCATTTGCACATTCCCAAACAAAGGTCACTTCTCAAAAATGCCTCAAAGTCTTTGAAATGCATTAAACGCTTTATTTTTTCAACAAGTTAACCTCCAAAGTCTTTCAAAGCCTTTATGGCTCTTACATAACCATTAATGGTTAACTCAACCTCTCCACATGGTTAGAGAATTTCTCTCTAACTTAAACCTCATTTAACTCATGGGTCTCTTCAAACATTCATTGCTTTGACCATGGTTATCTCCATTAACTCTTACACATGAGTTTATCCATTGGATAAAAGCATTATCCATAGGATAAAAGCTTTATCCACTAACTCAAGCCTAGCAAAACACTCATAGGGTAACCCTCATGTCATCTCAAGCATTTAATGCTTCTTCCCTCTCCTCTCAAGGCCTCTCATAGTGACACTAGTCTTCATGGGATTGGGTTGAAAGCCATCACATGGATCCCAAACCCATCATTCTTGACCCTTCACAAGCCCACTCAAGCTTAGCCATTCAATCAACATTTTTCCCTATAAAAGGACCTCATTCCCCAAGCAAAATAAAGAAGGGGATAACATTAGAGCATTGTTATTATAGTGAAATTCACATAGGCATTAATTAGGATCTTTCTCATAGCAAACCTTTTACACTTGCATAAGCATTTGTTTTTCATTTACAACCATCTTTAATCTTCATATGGCATCCATGGATAGTGCTAAAAGCTGAGAGCTACACTTAATTGGGACTTGGAGAGGAGAGGAACAAGGAAGAGCCAAAATCATCAAGCATAGGGGGGGGAGTATTAGAGTTGTCTAGTTCTTTATTTTCCTATTTGCTTTGTTACTAATCTTTCTTGATATGCTTTTGAAATGGATTCATTTTCATGTTATGCTTATGGTTGAAATTTTACTAACATGATTTATTTATTGTCCACTAATCCCATTTTCATAGCATCAAATAGAATAGTTAAAATGATAGAATTATAGATTAAAAGACTGAAATTAAGTGATGAGAGAGATCATGTTAGATGAAAGAATGATAGAAAGAATCATCAAGTTGATCAAAGAAAAGGTGCTTGATGAGAGAGTGATCTTGATTGATACAATCAACATGATGAGATCAGAAACAATTGGTATGAATTGAAAGGATTGATGATGAATAGTCTTCTTGTCTTTATTCATAGTGCAACACATTATCATCATTGAGCCTTATTATGTAACAATGAAGCTTAGTACACCAGGGTATAAGGAACCAAGATGTATAGATATCTTATTGTAAATAAACAAACATGTAGCAGACAAGGAATGAACCCTCCATTCTGGGAATAGCACCAGGGGTCGAGGTGTGTGTGGCATTCATAAGCTGAATGCTCCTATAACAGACACCCACTAGAGCAATTGCCCCAGAACTTCATTGGTTCAAACAACAAACAAATGAAAGGATCATGCCCATCACGACTCCTCTAGTCACTTTTCAGACACCCTTGAATAGCTAAAAGAAATGATCTTCACCAATTTGATAAAAAGAGAAACCAAAAATAGACAAAACTTAGCAGTTGGACTGACTGTGTCTTTGATTTGATATGTTTGATGTGATTTTGATAATGTCTGGTTTCAGAAATTTTGGACCCCGTTTAAGACTGACCTGTTTGGTTTTGAGTGTACTGATTCTATTTATGACAAGATGTTTATCACGTTGATAGTTTGATAGTGATTCAATAGATTAGACAGTTGATCAGCTTGATTGCAGACGCTTTGACAAGATAGTTGTATCCTTTGTTTAGCTTTGTGCGAAGTGTTTGTTGGATATCTGCTAAGGTGTTGGATTCTTGCGAGACATGTTCTTGCAAGTTTTTTAAGTTTTTCAATTTTTAGTTTGTTTTCGAAGAGCTTTTCGATGTTTAGGGTTTGATTTTGAATTTTTGATGTTTTTTTTTCAATACTTTTTCGAATGTTTTGATATTTTTATGGTTTTCAAATGTTTTTGGTATTGATGAAACATGACCCGTCATTAATTGATAAAGATAAGATTAACTTGGACAAAATACAATAGTCATACTAATCTATGTCATTGTTTTGATTTGTGTGATCATTGATAGGAATGTTTGGTTTCAAAGAGTGAGTACCCCGTATAAGACCGATATGTTTGGTTTTGAGTGTACCTTTCCTTGTATAAGACATGTTGATGTTTGATAGAGTTTGATTGATTAATAAGACATGTGATCAGTTTGATTGAATACTTTGAGAGTTTTCTTGTTGTTGATTTGATTTGATGGATGACCCATGCTTTCTTGATTTTATTTTTTTTATTTTTTCATGACATTTTGTGATTTTTTGATTGATTTTTTCATGATTTTATTTGAATGTTTTTGATTGATTTTTTCAAGAGATTTTATGATTTTTCAATTTTTTACAGTTATGCCCCCAAGTATGCAGACCTATGATGATAACATGATGATGCATAATACAATGGAGACAATGAATTTTTGATATGAGTTATGCTAATGTAGGTTGCATGACAAAAATGCAGTTCCTATTCGAACAAGGATGAGTGTGTGTGTCTTTCATTCTGAAATGCACTAATTGGATTCAAGGTGCAAAATGTTTTAGAGATAGGATTTAAATCCATTCTCAAAAGACTTAGACCATCCAACCTAACACACTATGTAATCAAGATTTATGAATAGAGGCACGGAAAACTTCTCCATCAATTCTTGAAACTTTGATCTTCTTTTGCTCATGTGTGTGCATTTGAGTTTATTCCAATTCTTATAACTATAAAAGACCCTTGGAATCCTATGTGGCTAGTTACTTGAGTTATTCTTACTTCAAAAGCAACCTGGATAGAGCCTCACTGCCAGCAAGATTTTAGGGCTCCAACGAGGTTATGCACTATAATCTCTCAAACATTGCTCCATTGCTAGTAGGCGTCCATAGCCCTGATGGAGTTACTTGCATGTTCCCATAGTCAATCTTTTTTGTCACACTTGTATGCGTGATATTTTAGTAATATATCATTTTTTTTTGTTTTGCCTTGAGATTGACATAACACTTTTTTCTTTTATTTTCTTGCCTTGAATTGTAAGTAGTAAAACCTACTTGGGTATGAGAATTACAGCGACACTGAAGCAAAATATTGGATTTTTCACTAGCCACATGACCAACTAGGTATCTATAATGACTTAGAGCTTTTGATTAATGTGTGAGATATATAAATTGATAGATTTTGGGTAACAAGACTTGATAGTGAAACTTCTATCTAGCCAAGGATAAAGCTTAATCACAATGTGACGTTGAAGATGAATGACTAAAGGCCTCCTAAAGACTTCATGAACAAGTATCTAGGAAATGAGACAACCTTCGTTCCTTTCAGTGCAGGCATGTGAATAACTCAGACAATCATCATGTTTTAGTGATGCAACTATATGAGGGACTAGATTTGAAATCCATTAAGCATAGTCTATGGGTCTAATGAAACCCACATATAACAATTTTTGTAGCTCAATTTTGACTAACAAGGCTATGCGAGGGTGCATCTTCCCGAGCTTCTGCTTATATGGTTTTACTCCTAGAAGCAATGACAAGTGGTGTAAGACCAATTTAGGGTCTAATCCAGACGTATTTGCATAAGACCATACAATATTGATTGGTCTTTGCTTAAAGAATTTGATAAATTTCTCTTTTTGTATTGGATTTAGGGATTTTGCTAGGTGAATATTGTGAACTTTCTCAGCATCACTGATGTTGATTTCCTCAGTTTCTTCTACCAATAATGTTGACTGTTCTTTATCAATAGGTAGAGCATCCATTATGTGTTCTGCTTTATTATCATTATCTTGATTAGGAGAGGAGCTTGCTTCTCCAAAATATGCAGTTCTGTCTAAATCTACTGCATAGCCAACTTTGTGATCATTATAAGGGAGTCTGTCCCTTGCACACAAGAATTTAGCTATGGCTTCATCATTTTGAAACCAATCTAATTGTGTCTTTCCTTCTTGCCCCTAGTCAATTAAATATGGATGTATAAGGGGTAATTCTTTGTCTCTTTCTATCATAGAAGATCTTGATATCATGCATACTTGGTTATGACTTGATGTGTCTTCATCGTAAATCGGTGGTGGGTTGTCTTCATTATCAGATGGAAATTCATAGTCATGAGAATTTGTGACACTTTTTATGTATGCTTAACTTTCTGATTCTATGTCACTCATCTACTCTTATTCTTGTAACTGAGTTTGTTGTAGATCAGCGGATCTTCTTTGTATTGTGGATACCCTTCTTAAGCCTGGTATCTTTTTTTGTAGTCTTTCTTCATCTATCTCAAATGGAGTAGTTGGAGTTGTTTCCCTTGGAAAAAGTATTGATAGTAACTATGGATTTGCCTCATCTATTGGTGTTAAGTCTATATCTTCTACCATGTTTGCTTGTGCAGATGTTTTAGGTATTGTACTGATAGATGTCTCTATGCTAGTTTCTTGTAGAAGTTTCCTCATGTCTTCACCATCTGATTCCATGATAGGAGATGTTGGTGCTCTCTTTCTTTTTTGAGGTGAAGAGGAATATATTCTTGTGTTGGCATGATGATGATTTTTGTATCTGATGACTTTATGTGTTGTCATTGATGGCACACATATGTTTTGATTGTCATAGTCATCTTTGTATACCAGATAGGTCAAACCGGTACTATTATTAAGTCTTTGTATTGTAAACCGATATCATATGTATAGAGTAAGTCTAACTGGTATGAAGGTGTCTAAACCGATATATGTAGACAACTGATATATGCAGTTAATACAATCAGTTTTGGTTAATTCCACCGTTACTAGTTTCAAGATGTAGTGGAGAGAGACAAGGAGGCGCATGGAGACAATCGGTCTGTGAGTTTGATGCGGTCAACACTCAACCTGTATTGGTGTTCCAATCGGTTTCCCAGTTTGTGTGATGAGTTATCACTGATTGTGATGTGTTACCACCAACTGACACTTTGGCAGAGATTTGTGTCATGTTAAGGAAGTTTGTCCAGATTCACTAAACCTAGGAAATTGTGTTGAGGTTCAAGAGCCGACATGAAATCTAATGTCTATAAAAAGACATTGTGATGAGTTATTTTGGAATGCAAGATACAAGTTGTGTTATGAGTAGAAGTTGATGTGATTTGTTGAAGGAGTTGCAAAGTATGTCGATGATGTAGTAATGAGTGAATAGAAAAGGATCTAAACAAGCAGAATGTGCTATTCCTAGATCATACCACCTGTTATTTTCTAATCACTACAACAGTTTAAATCCCCTAACTGGGTAAGCTCTAACAAGATTCATTGTAGAAATCCTCTAAAAAGGGGATTCATTAACTTGGATCTAAATCCTCCACTGAGGTTACCTTTAACTAGGTATAGCTCCTAACAGGGCTTGGGATCTTTAACAGGATCTGCTCCTAACAGAGCAATTTGTAGACCTTAACCGGTCAGTTACCTTTTCTACAGATAGTTAACTTGTGAGTTCCATCTCACCATGGTTTTTCCTAGTTGGGTTTTCCACGTATAAATACTTGTGTTATGGTGAATGTTTTACTTGTTGTGAATGCTTTTATAACACTTTGGATTGCATGCAAAGTCTTAAGTAAACTAGTTAAATATTTTTACCGGTCTGGGATTAAAGTGTTATTGTTTTTGTTATCATTGATTCACCCCCCCTCTCAGTGCTATACAAGTTTATTAATTGATATCAAAGCCTAAATTCCTTAAGGCTTAATCGCTTGGAAGGAAACAATAAAGCCATTATGGGGGATATAAGCTATAGAGAGATGACCAGAGAACTTTCTAATAATAGGGATGAGCTATAAACCGTGAGAGGTAGATTCAAAGCTTCACAAGAAAAGAGGAAAGAATTTACTAAGCAATTATTGGAGATCTTTGACAATAGCTCTTCAGATGAGGCCAACATTGATGCACTAGTTGAAGAAGTGGAGAAACTGAATGGTGAAAAAGTTAACCTAAGGAGAGAGCCCTAAGCTCTTACAATCCGTATGAGTCAAGAACATGAAGAAAGGAGGGTAGCTGAAGACCTGATCAAAGAGAAAGATCATGAGATCTCTAAGATCAAGCAAGAGAATGCAACTTTGCATGAATATTGGCATGATGAGAAAGAAGAGAAAGATGCATTACAGTCATATCTTGAGATGGCAATGTCTCTTAGAGAGACTCTTATGAAGCATAATGAAGATCTTACCAAAGAACTTACTGAGGCCAATGAGAAGCTTGATAAATTCAACAAGAGCTCCTCTATGCTGGATGAACATATCCAATCTCAAAGGATGAAAGGTGATACATCTGGGTTAGGATACAATACATATGAGAAGGGTGAATCTTCTGGTACCAAGAGCGACATTCATAAAGGTAAAACTGCTCCTAAGGCTAAGAAGCCTACCAGTAAGAAAGCTTACAAACCTGTTTGCTTTAACTATCATAAACTAGGACATATTGCTAATGTGTGTAGAAGCAGATCTAATGAGAACACAAGCTATAATTATAATACTAGATATGTGTCTATAATATTTGAAGGTCATTGTTACACATGCAATATGTATGGACATAGATTAGTTGAATGCAGATATGGAACAAATAACCCAACACCTCACATGAATTCAAGACCTATCGATGACTGGAGAAGGACTTATGACAACTGGAGAAATATGAACTGGCAAAAACCTTATGTCAACCGATTTAGTCCCTATGAGATGGAGAAAGTAACAAATGTGATTTGCATAATTTGCAACAAGTTTGGACATGTGGCTATGAACTATAGAAGAAGGACTAGAAGAGGTAATGCAGGACCTTGGAGAGAATCTAGGATGGCTTGCTATCATTATCACAAACCAGGACATATTGCCAAGTTTTGCAGAACAAAGTAGAACCAACCAGTAAGTCAGAATGAAGATCAAAAAGGAAAGCAGAAGGTTGATGTTGAAGAAACTAGAGCGAAGATGAATAGAATTTGGAAGAAGAAAAGTGAGGACAAGCGATTGGAAGAATCAAATCCTTCACCTAGTGTGAAGAATGCTACACCGGTAAACTAAGCTTTTCAACAAGCCTAGGGGAAGCATATCGGTAAATCTATTTCTAGACCCCTTGAAGAGAGTGTGGTAAGAAAAAATTGCATTTTGAGTTGTAATATAAGAATTTTGATATTTCTGTCAATCGATTTTCTAAGTATTACCAACCGGTATAGGCGATTTTGTTAAGTGGTGATTAGGGTTTGTTACCCTATCGGTAGTGTAATTAATATAGTCAGTAAATTAAATAAAAAGCAGTTTCGCTGAATCATTTTTACCCTATTTGCATTCAAAGAAGAATTTTGTGAGCACTTGCAGAGTGAAATAGAGCATTCTTAGCAGATTGAGAACAAATTTGTGCTACGGATTAAAAAGTTGAATCAAATTTGAAGCCAAGGAAAGGTGAATTGGGTGTGCAAGCGAAAGAGCAACCAGAAACCCTAGCAATGCAAAGGGAACAAGGTATTTTTGTCAATCTCTCTCTCAAATCAAGATTATTTAGAATGGCATCATCGTCTACACTACCAGAGAGTCTTTTTATCACTACTGAAGCTATGGAGTCAATGGGGATGGATAAGATAGAGTCTTATAATGCATCATCTCAAGTACCATAAGGTGTTTTGATTAAAGGTGATTTGACAAGTTATATAGATTGCAAAATTGAGGATCTAGGGTCATTGGCAATCTATTGTCAGCTTAAATCTCTGTGCGACAAGAGTGGGAAGTTCAAACTCGAATATATTAGGGTTTATGAGAAGGGTTTTCATAATGTAGTCTATTTTAGTGAAGATTTTGAGGAAGAACATGTTAGGATTATCCTCAGTCATGTCCATGGAGGGAAAATGTACTTAAATAGGTCTTACACTATCATAAAGGAGGCTATCCATGCTGTGACCAGTTTCTGCCAAACTGGTGAAGTACTCAAGTTAAGGAAAATCTTGAAGGAGACTGTTATTGAGATGACAAAGACAACTACTGATGGTCGTGCTATATCTGTCAATAACATTGCAGATGGAGGAGTCAAGTTTGCAACAATGGTTATTGGCTACCGGATATTTCATTACAGTCGAATGAACAATGTACCATCTGTTGTCGTACATGCCGCCTACTAGATGATGAAAGAAGATGCAGATTATGATCGGTGTGAGGTGATGCAAAGTCAACTAATGTTGAATCTAGAATCAATAAAGATGGACAACAATCAGAAGTTTAAATATGGGCAAGTTTTGATTGGTTTGTTTTTCTACTTTCATAATTTTATTCCAGGAATTGGTGATATACAATGGTCTAAGGATACACCTGTTACAACCAAAATTAAGAATAGCATAAAGGCTGTTAAGAACACATTCCCAATTGCAATGAACATGTATTTCAATGAATTCCAGAAGAGGATGAGCATGATACTAAGGTTATCAGATGAAGTGGTGAAACACTTTGAAAGACATCCGTTTCACTATGGCCACCGATTTCTGCCTTGTGGAGGCTATTGAACCAAGAGAAGAAGAAACAGAGGAAATGAGCTATGAAGTCAATTATGACTTACTGATCAGTTATGCTGACAAAATCTTGGCATCACTAAAGGACACTAAGAAGAAAAGATTGGGCAATTATCAAGAAAGGATTGCACCGGCACAACCTAGTAGTGTGAAGGAGAAAAAGAAGAAAGAAGATCAAGGAGCTTCTATGTCAACCGGTACTAGAGTAACAAGGAGTATTCAAATCAAGAAGGAACCGATACCTAAGCTATATGCAAAGAAGAAAACTGCTACTAGAAAGAGAGGTAGACATCTTATCCTTCAAGAGGAATCCGAGGAAACTGAACCCGAAGAAGAATCAAAGAAGATGAAGGTAACTGGTAAGAAATCTAAACCAGTAGGAGAAATTCCCAAACAAAGTACTCCTATTGATGTTACATCTTTCAAGCAAGAGAGAAATTTTGAGAGGACTTTGAAAACATTAAGGAGAAGGTGATTTGGTAATGTAAAAAAACATTTTTATTCCTTTGATGAAGGTTAGAAACAAGAAGTGGTACAAGAGGTAATCAATTACCTGTGTCAATATAACCGGCTACCACAAGATATTCAAAAGAACATTTCTGATTCTTTATATTTAATTCTTGAAAATAAATGAAAGTTGATTATAGATCAGTACCAAGTGATAATTGATATAATTTTTATTCAATATTTTTTTGAATTATCTCATGAAGATGATAGTTCTGATACTTAATGTAAGTACAGATCCAATAGCCAACAAGATGAGAGGGGGGGGGTGTGAATCATACAAACTAAATCTTCCATAAAAACAACAGATTCAACCTCGGTAACATATACTTCAGTAATATAACCAAAACTGCTAAACATGCAAACTCAAAAGCATATAAACATCATAACACCAGATTTAACATGGAAACCCAAATAGGGAAAAACCACTGTGGGATTTTGGACCCACTAAGAAATATACTCTTCTAGAGTATGCTCGGTTAAAAGAAAATCCTGTTAAAGATTACAAACACATTGCTAGATGTGACCCGGTTAAGGGATTTCCCTCAGATCTGTTAGGATCTTCACTTTGTTATAAGTGACCTTGTTAAAGGATTTCAAACACTCAATCAGAATGTCACCTTGCTAGAGGATTTTACAAATAAGACTGTTAAGTCCACTCGGTTAAGAGATTTTCTGTCACTTCACTAAATAACAGTAATAAAAATCTATCTACAACTTCACATCTAAAATGCTAAAGCAGATTCTTATTTGCTCAATACAATATAAACATAGAACTAATCTTGTCCATCTGCTGAGCTCTATACTCTGTTGTACAAAATAGGTCTTCAAGCTTCTGTGCTCGGTAATCACTATGTAGCATCCTTGTGCATACACTTGCTCACATACATTGTTTATCAATAGTTCCCTATTTATAAACAATTAGCCAATCGCTTAATCTCCTTGATCACATTTCCCATGATCAATCATAGCCATTAGATCTTCAAACTTTGTCCAGGTTCAATGTATCCTTCAATCTGAAAATGTTTTACCCCATCTTGGAACTTGCATATATTTCTTGGAACTTGTGCTAGGGTATTGCGGTTCAATCTAAGCTGTAGATCTTCTTGCCAATTTTCCTTTGCCATGGATTCTTTAACAAACTTCATTCACGGCATACCAATCATTTAATCATAGCTATCTCATTAGCTTCCTTCATTAAATAATGCATGTAACCATTTAATGCATTCTATTATTACTCGGTTGCAACTTAGTAAATACTAAACTTCACTCGGTAGACATTCTGCCTTCATTAACCGATAACGATAACCTTAGGGTTTACCGACTAGGTTCTTTGCTTGGTAACATAGTATAGTATTAACCTTTCAATTAATAACATATGTAGGATATCAAAACAATCTAATCATCATGATCTCATCATTGTCTAACTCGGTAATAGTTGCCCATTGAATAACTTATTTCTCCCCTTATTCATCATATTCTTTCTGTGTCTTTTATCGACATCTTTACACTCATCAAATCATACTTCTCAAGATATGGCAACATCATACTAAATTAGAAAATCAATTTCTTGACATCAATGACAAAATAATAATATTAAGACAGTAAACATCCTTAATCAGTTATATCCATAATCATCAACAACCTTCTCAATATCCTTATTGAAATGCAAACAATCTCTCCTTGTCTGTTATAATGCCAAATGCGAACAATCTCCCTCTTTGGCATTGATGGCAAAATCAATTTATTTGACCTAATTGATTTGGATTGCTGTGAGATTCTAAAATGCTAAAATGCTCTCCTTCTGTCATCAGAATTCTCCCCCATACATTAGTCTTTCCCTCTTCTTCTCAGTCTTTTTTTTCTTCAGTCTTCTCCAGTCTTCTCTAGTCTTCTCCAGTCTTCTCCCCCTTTGACAACAATGCCAAAAAGTAAAGAACTAAAACATAATTTCTTCCTGTATGAAGTGATTTCCTGCTGTTATGTGTCAACTTAGTCTCGGTTAGAGCATTTATGTCTTGAATTCCCGTTACCTGTATTATTTCCTGTACACCTTTAGAAAACCTCCTAAAAAGATATTCAGTAGAGTCATCGAATTGATGCTTTCACCGAACTCGGTCAGTGAGTAGAAGATAGGGGTAGGACCCCTAATTTACTTCTGAGATACTCAAAGGTGTCCCTTGGTAGTGGCTTGGTGAATATATCTGCTATTTGTTCCTTTGTGCTAACATACTCCAACACCACTTTATTCGCTTGAGCTTCTTCTCTAAGATAATGATATTTGATAGAGATGTGCTTTGTCTTAGAGTGCATAACAAGATTCTTTGAAATGTTAATGGCACTAGTATTGTCACAAAATATAGTTACTAGCTCGGTAACTTTCTCATTTATACCTTCCAACAATTGTTTGATCCATGCTATGTTGGTACAATTCAATGCTGCAGCAACGTATTCAGCTTCTGCTGTTGACTGTGAAACACATCCTTGTTTCTTGCTAAGCCAACTCACTAGTATTTCTCTTAAAAAGAAAGCTCCTCCACTTGTGCTTTTTCTGTCATCAATGTTGCCTGCCCAATCAACATCAGTATAAACTTTTAAATCAAAATCATTTCTTTTCTGATATATTAAGTGATAATCCTTAGTGCCTTTAAAGTATCTAAAAATTCTCTTGATTGCTGTCATGTGTGTTTCCTTAGGATCTGCAGAGAATCTTGCAACTATACCTACTGCATGTGCTATGTCTGGCCTGCTATGAATAACATATTGTAGCTTTCCAATCATGGATTGGTAAAGTGTCTCATCAAAAGATGCAGATTCATCATTCTTTGATAATTTACAGTTGGTAGTCATAGGAGTACTTACTGGTTTTGAATCCTCCATTCCAAATTTCTTCAAGATTTCCTTTATGTACTTGGATTGAGTAATGAAAATCTCATCTTTCATTTGTAGTATCTGTAAACCTATAAAATGCTTTATCTCACCAATTAATGACATCTTGAATTCTTTGCTCATTTCATTTCCAAAGTTCTTACATAAAGAGTCATTCCCACAAAATATAATATCATCAACAAATATGGCTGAGATTAGTATTCCATTTTCATCATTCTTCATGTAAATATTGTTGTTTTCACTTTTTCTTATAAAACCAATCTTGATTAAATAAGAGTGCAATCTTTCATACCATGCTCTAGGTGCTTGTTTCAGACCATATAAAGCTTTGTTCAATTTACATACCCGATCTTTATTATTGTCTTCAGCGAATCCTTCAGGTTGTTCAATAAAAACTTCTTCTTCTAATATTCCATTCAGAAATACAGATTTGACATCCATTTGATATACCTTGAAATTCTTGTAAGCAGCATATGCCAACAATGTTCTTACTCCTTCAAGTCTTGCTATAGGTGCAAAAGTCTCACCATAATCAATTCCTTCTTCTTGGGCATAACCTTTGCAAACTAGTCTTTCTTTATTTCGAATGACCTCTCCTTTTTCATTCAACTTGTTTCTCAAAATCCACTTTGTATCGATTACATTTTTGTCCTTCGATCTCGGGACCAGTGTCCATGTGTCATTTTTCTTTATTTGATCAATCTCTTCTGTCATAGCATTTATCCAATATTCACTGTTAAATGCCTCTTTCACTATCCTTGGTTCAAATTCAGATACTAGACACGTGTTCTGTCTCAGTTTGTTCCTTGTCATCACTGGATCATCCTTATCTCCTATAATCTGACTTGGTGTATGATGTCTTCTGACATATTTGGCTAATACAGGCTTGGTAGGCTCTGTATGATCTTCTTCATCACTTAGTAACTGGATATTCTCTTCATTTCCTTCAACAGTTCTCTCGATAAAACTTGTTGGTTGAACATAGACAAATTTATCATAATCTTCTGGTTCTTTGGAGTTTCCTTCATCATTTCTTTCTACAAATTCATCAATTTTCACATTTGCACTTTCTACTATTTTGTTAGATGATTTGATTAGACATTTAAATGCTTTACTTCTAGAAGAATAACCAAGAAATGTTCCTTCTTCACTTTTCTGATCAAACTTGCCATTTCTATCATCTGTGTGTACATAGCATCTACTTCCAAAGATTTTAAAATAACTTACATTAGGTTTCTTGTCATACCAGATTTCATATGGTGTCTTCAAAGTACCTTTCTTCAGTTGTACTCGGTTCAGGGTGTAAACTGCAGTGCTTAATGATTCTCTCCAAAATGTTTGTGGCACTTTCTTTTCAATCATCAGGGTTCTGGCACAATCCACAATAGATATGTTTCTTCTCTCATCAATTCCATTTTGTTGTGGAGTTCTTGGTGCAGAGACTTGTCTTTTTATACCATGATCATTGCAAAATAAGTTGAACTCATCAGATGTGAATTCTCCTCCTCTATCTGATCTAAGACATTTCGGTTGTCTTCCTGTTTCATTTTCAACTCTTGCCTTGCACCATTTAAACATTTGAAAAGTTTCCGATTTTTCTTTTAAAAACATTACTGACATCTTTCTTGAGTAATCATCCACAAATAATATGAAATATTTATCACCATAATAACTTTGAACTTTCATAGGACCACAAAGATCAGTGTGCACAAGATCTAAAATTCCCTTAGAAGTGTAAGACTTACTTGTAAAGCTTTATCTTGTCATTTTACCCATCTGGCATCCTCGACACATAGCATTCTCAGGTTTTTCAAGACTCGGTAAACCTCTTACTCGGTGCTTCTTGCTTATTTTGATCAGATTATCAAAATTTACATGACAAAACCTTTTATGCCATAACCAGGTATCATCTATCTTTGCATACAAACACTTATTCCGAGTTGAGTCAAGGTGAAATGTGTTACCTTTTGTTTGTGTCCCTGTAGCAGCTAACTTTCCATGCTTGTAATGAACTTTGACAATTCCTTTCTGAAATTCTATTCGGTATCTTGTATTGTTTAGCTATGCTACACTCAACAAATTGTATTTCAAACCTTCAACCCAATAAACATCATTGCATCTTGCATTATCAAGAAGTGTTATGGATCCTTTACCTTTTACTGGACATGGTGCATAATTACCAAATCTTACATAGCCTCCATCATAGTCTTCTAACATAACAAACTTGTGTTTATCACCTGTCATGTGATGTGAGCATCCACTATCTATTATCCAAGAATCATTAGTATTTATGTGAGATATAAGGGCTTTTTCTTCATACATTTCTTCATCTAATCCATCTTTGATAGCCACATAAACTACTTCCTCTGTATCAGTTTCATCTAATTTATCATCATTGGATTCCTCATCGGCTATTAAGCATGCCTTTCTATCTCTTCTTCTGAAGTCTCGGTGTCCTCTGTAATGATTATCTTTCTATCTATCATCTCGGTAATCTCTCTTTTCAGTAGAGTCTTTGTCAGGACAGTTAGAAGCCATATGTCTTATCTTATCACAATTGAAACATTTCAAAGGTAGTTTTCCTTTATACTTACCTTTGCCTCTCGGTAACCTTTTGGCTAATAGTGCTTCAAACTCTTCTTGCTTTCTGATTTCCTCATATAGTTTGTGTACTTCCTCCATGTTCTTGCGAAATCTTTCACTTGCTCCACTATGATCCCTTCTAGTGTACTTACTCATTCTATCATTGTAATCATTAGATTCACCAATATGAAAAGAACTAAATGCAGATTCAACTTTATTTATCGATGACCCACTATTATCAAAGTTACTTAACTCAAATGCATGTAGCTTACCAATATTAGCATCTAAAGAAACTAGATATTAGGTATAGACCTTAATTCATTGATTGCAGAGACTCGGATTGCATAAGACGATAGAAGGGTTCTTAAAAACTTACTTGTTATATCCTTTTCTTCAATAGTTCCACCTGCTCCTTTGATTTGATTGACAATCTCCTTTAGTCTTGTACTGTACTAGGTTGTTTTCTCACCTTCATTCATCCTCATATATTCAAGTTGTCCTCTTAGACTATCCACTTTTGCTTTTTGAACGTGTTCATCTCCACCATACACTGATATGAGCTTATCCCACATAGCCTTTGCATCATTGCAACCTTCTAGATCCTTAAACTCTGAATCGGTCAATGCAGATGTTATTTCAATCATTGCTTGAATATGTTCTTGCTTTGCTTTTATCTCTTCCATAGTCAATGGATAGGTACTCGGTGTGATGAAATCATTCTCCAAATAATATACAACGTATTCTCCAACTCCTGATAGGTGCAGCTTCATCCTTTTCTGCCATGTAGAGAAACTTGACTTGTTTAGCTTTGGTGCATCCCTCTTATACATCTCTGGATCTTTTCCTCAAGTACCTTTAAACTTTTTCTTCCGGAGTCCAAAGCTCTGATATCAATTGATAGTTCTGATACTTAATGTAATTATAGATCCAATAGCCAACAATATGAGAGGGGGGGGTGAATCATACAAACTTAATCTTCCATAAAAACAACAGATTCAACCTTGGTAACATATACTTCAGTAATATAACCAAAACTACTAAACATGCAAACTCAAAAGCATATAAACATCATAACACCAGATTTAACGTGGAAACCCAAATAGGGAAAAACCACTATGGGATTTCGGACCCACTAAGAAATATACTCTTCTAGAGTATGCTCGGTTAAAAGCAAACCCTGTTAAAGATTACAAACACATTGCTAGATGTGACCCGGTTAAGGGATTTCCCTTAGATCTGTTAGGATCTTCACTTTATTAGAAGTGACCTTGTTAAAGGATTTCAAACACTCAATCAGAATGTCACCTTGCTAGAGGGTTTTACAAATAAGACTGTTAAGTCCACTCGGTTAAGATATTTTCTATCACTTCACTAAATAATAGTAATAAAAATCTATCTGCGACTTCACATCTAAAATGCTAAAGCAGATTCTTATTTGCTCAATAAAATATAAACATAGAACTAATCTTGTCCATCTGCTGGGCTCTATACTTTGTTATTCAAAATAGGTCTTCAAGCTTCTGTGCTCGGTAATCACTATGTAGCATCCTTGTGTATACACTTGCCCACATACATTGTTTATCAACAGTTCCCTATTTATAAATAATTAGCCAACCGCTTAATCTCCTTGATCACATTTCCCATGATCAATCATAGCCATCAGATCTTCAAACTTTGTCCAAGTTCAATGTATCCTTCAATCTAAACATGTTTTATCCCATCTTGGAACTTGCATATATTTCTTGGAACTTGTGCTAGGGTATTGCGGTTTAATCTAAGCTATAGATCTTCCTGCCAATTTTCCTTTGCCATAGATTCTTTAACAAACTTCATTCATGGCATACCAATCATTTAATCATAGCCAGCTCATCAGCTTCCTTCATTAAATAATACATGTAATCATTTAATGCATTATGTTATTACTTGGTTGCAACTCGGTAATTACTAAACTTCACTCGGTAGACATTTTGCCTTCATTAACCGATAGCGATAACCTTAGGGTTTACCGACTAGGTTCTTTGCTCGGTAACATAGTATAGTATTAACCTTTCAATTAATAACATATGTAGGATATCAAAACAATCTAATCATCATGATCTCATCATTGTCTAACTCGGTAATAGTTGCCCATTGAATAACTTATTTCTCCCCTTATTCATCATATTCTTTCTGTGTCTTTTACCGACATCTTTATACTCATCAAATCATACTTCTCAAGATATGGCAACATCATACTAAATTAGAAAATCAATTTCTTAACATCAATGAAAAAATAATAATATTAAGACAGTAAACATCCTTAATCAGTTATATCCATAATCATCAACAACCTTCTCAATATCCTTATTGAAATGCCAACAATCTCTCCTTGTCTGTTATAATGCCAAATGCCAATAGAAGAGTTATTAGCAATTCTTGCTAAATATAAAGGAAAAATTAATACAAGATCAAGGAGAATGAAACTATTGGCAGGAAAAATTTAGGAAGTTGAAGTTGATACTCATCGGGCAGCTAAAGCTATTCAGGGAATGAATGGCTAGTTAAAGTACTATCAAAATAAACCTGATCAGACTGAGACTGGAGCTCCACCGGAGCTGGACACTGAAGAAATTATTACATCAGATGTAGTCTACCCTGTCAAGAATAAGGATGGCACAAGTTCTCCACTGGTCATATTATTTATGGATTAAACTAAAGAAATTCAAGATACTGTTGATACAACTGGCAATGACATTGAGATGGTTAAGGAAATAGAATAGTGACTAGATATTGTTGGTGAATAAATAGAAGAGGAAGCACCAGTTACTAAACAAAATGTGGACATACAACCACCACTAGAAAAAGAACATAATAAATCAACTGCCACCAGTCACTACAACCACACAGGAGGAACAAACAAAGAAAGAGAAAATAGAGAAGAAGGTAGAAGAGAAAAAGGATGAAGAGGAGAAAGCAAAGGAGAAGAAGAAAACTGATGATGATGATGATGACTCAATCAACATAAAAGGCCCTATAGTTATGAAAAATTTGAGTGCATCTGAACTGATGGAGATTTCCACTGTTATGCAATCTAGAGCACAAAGGAAGAGGTTGAAAGAGCAGAGAAAAGAAGTGGAGCCTATTCAGACCGTTGTTGACATTTTTGCAAGTCTCCTACCGGATATTGATAATGGTAATTTATCTACCCCTATTTCTAAGCTTGGATAGTTAGTTGTTGATGCCCGTGAACAACTAAAATCACTTGAAGAGGCAGCTCATGCCTTAGCAAAAAAAGATTACAGGAAGAAAAGGGGAGAGTAACTGATTCGAGAAATTGATAAAGGCAAGATTTCTTTAACAATGAACAAAGATTTGTTAAGAACTGGTATAGAAACTGGAGGTAAAATTTTGGGTACTATATATAAAGTTTCATTATTCTATTCTGATTTGAAGAAAAAGAGAGAAGATATAGAGAAAGAACTTGAGAGGATAAGTGATGCATAAATACCAGTACAAGATTCTGGTTTAAATTTTGGTAAATTTGTTGATGCCTTACAACACCTATTAAAAGTTTATGATTTTGAACAGGTGAAGCGGATAAGATCCTTGAAGGAGCTGAAGAATTAGCTAATTCTAAAATTTGAAATCCTACAGAGGGCATACAAGGATTCTGAAGCAATTTTGGCTACCCCGAAGATGAGCAATGTTGATGCTATGGAAGAATTTGCTGCACAAATTTTGACACATGTTGAGATCACTGAGACACTGTTAGAAACATGGGATAATGACCTTGAACAATTGAAGATTCATTTGAGTGACATTTTCTCAAGAATTACATTGTAAAGATTTAAAAACTTATATTTATATATTTATATACAATTTTTGATGACAAATTTTGATGTAATGTATGTATTTTACTTTTTTGTTTGGCATTGTTGTCAAAGGGGGAGTCTATACATTTTTGTAAGCACACTTAGTTGACAAAATTTTCCTAAGTGTTGCCATCAATGCTAAAGGGGGAGAATGTTGGCATGATGATGATTTTGGTACCTGATGACTTTATGTGCTGTCATTGATGGTACACATATGTTTTGATTGTCATAGTCATCTTTGTATACCAGATAGGTCAAACTGGTAGTACTATTAAGTCTTTGTATTGTAAACCGATATCATATGTATAGGGTAAGTCTAATTGATATGAAGGTGTCTAAACTAGTATATGTAGACAATCAGTATATGCAGTTAAGACAATCAGTTTTGGTCAATTCCACTGTAACCAGTTTCGAGATGCAAAGGCGAGAGAAAAGGATGTGCATGAAGACAATCAGTTTGTGAGTTTGATGAGTTATCATCGGTTGTGATGTATTACCAAAAACTAACACTTTGGCGGAGATTTGTGTCGTGTTAAGGAAGTTTGTCTAGATTCACTGAACCTAGGAAATTGTGTTGAGGTTCAGGAGCCGACATGAAATCTAATGTTTATAAAAAGACATTGTGATGAGTTATTTTGGAATGAAGGATATGAGTTGTGTTATGAGTAGAAGTTGATGCGATTTGTTGAAGGAGTTGCAAAGTATGTCGGTGATGCAATAATGAGTGAAAAGAAAAGGATCTAAACAAGAAGAATGTGCTATTCCTAGATCATACCACCTGTTATTTTCTAATTACTATAATAGTTTAAATCCCCTAACTGGGTAAGCTCTAACAAGCGTCATTGTAGAAATCCTCTAACAAGGTGATTCATTAACTTGGATCTAAATCCTCCACTGAGGTTACCTTTAACCAGGTATAGCTCCTAACAGGGTTTGGGATCTCTAATGGATTTGCTCCTAACAGAGCAATTTGTAGACCTTAACCGGTCAGTTACCTACTCTGAGATAGTTAACTTGTGATTCCATCTCAATGTGGTTTTTCCCAGTTGGGTTTTCCACATATAAATACTTGTGTTATGGTGAATGCTTTACTTATTGTGAATGATTTTATAACACTTTGGATTGCATGCAAAGTCTTAAGTAAAATGGTTAAATGTTTTTACCAATCTGGAATTAAAGTGTTATTGTTTTTGCTATCATTGATTCACCCCCCCCCTCTTAGTGCTTTACAAGTTTATCATCTTGTTGATGACTGATTTTGAGGTATGTATTCTGAGGGTAACCTAGGCTTATTCAGTATATCCAATGTACGTTGTCTGGATTCTATTATTTGTGGCACATGTTTATATCCTAAGCCTTTATTCTTGGGTTTTCATGTGGCAAAACAGGTTCTAATATTTCTTGCTTTTGTAGTCCCAATCCTGTGGTGCCATCATACCCATGTTTTTGTAACATCTTGAAGTCGTTTCCATATTGATGTAGAGATAAGCTGGGTACTGTAATGTCATCTTCTTCTCTATATATCCAGTGATTGATATCTTCATTTAGAGATTCTTCTTGTAAGTATCCCCATCTAATGAAAGGGCTTGAATCTGAATACTTCACTACCTCTTTTCCTTTATCTTGCTTCATTGTTGTGTCTAGAGGCTTCCCAAAAGACCTGGGAGAAAAATATGATTGTTTGCCATCTGAGGTATTTGGAATGGAATATTCTCCACAACCAACTTCCTTAATCTGCAGAGAAGATGTGGTTGGTGTATTTTTCTTTGTTTCTCTTATTGATAATGATTCCATTTGTAAGTGAAGAGGGGCTTCTTGATTGTTTGGTACTTGACTGTCTCTACTTGCCCTTAAATAATTACAGCATTGAAAAGGGTTTGGATCACCATGGACAGTGATATCTTTGTATGGGAAGTTTACACATTGGTGAAAAGTTGATGGTACTGCTTGCATTGAATGTATCCATGGGCGACCTAACAATATATTGTACCTCAATTCTCTGTCTAGGACTTGAAAGGTGATGTTTGTTGTAGTTGGTCCCACTTGTATTGGTAAAGTCACTACACCCTTAGAGGGGTGTTCCTCATCATCATAGGCTTTGATATTGATTCTCTTGGTAGAATTAATATAATGTTCAAAATATCTTAAAGATTTGATCAAATGTAGTGTGAATATATTAAGGCCAACTCCACCATCTATAAGTACTCTTCGAACCTTTTTTCGATCAACCAAAGCTTCCAAGTGCAAGGGATCATTATGCATGGGTCAGTTTGTAGGTACATCCTATTGAATGAATGTGACCTTTGAAGCTGCCAAGTTTCCAACCATGGATTGGAATGTGTTCTTATCAATATCTCTAGAAATAATCGAATCTTGTAAGACTTTGTCCAGGACTGCCTTATGAGTCGGCGATTTGCGCAATAACTCAAATAATGAAATTTGGGCTAGATTTCTCTTCAACTGATCCACCATATTGTAGTTGCTAGTTATTGAAGGGGGGTTTGAAGACACCCCTTGTAATGTGACCTTTGTTCTTCTAGTGATGACAACATAATCTCTGCTTTTGGGATTCACTGTGATTGTAGCTACCATTTCATATCCTGCACTTAGTGTGTTTTTGGCATAGTCAAATTCGACATTGGTATAATTGGTAGTATTGTTTTGTGCATTATAACTAGAAGCCTTTCCTTTGTCATGTTTGATGAAAGGATCCTTAAAAATGGTAATGATTCATGTTTGGTGCCTTATTGGTATCCACATTAATGTCACCTTGATCAATGAGATCTTGGATGAGGTTCTTCAATTTGTAGCAACTTGCCATCTTGTGACCCTTATTGTGGTGATACTCACATAAATCATGGTCATTCCACCAAGCGGTCTTAAATGGCCCTAGTTCATATGCCCTAGCTTCTGGTAAAGTTATAGCATTGCTCTGTATCAACTTTTTCAGTGCTGATTCAATAGGTTCATTGAGGGGTGTAAAGTTTCTTCTGGGTGCGCCTATCCTTGGTGGCCTTGGATTGTTTTCCTGTAGTGCATTGGTGTTGTTTGTCTGAGACTGGTTCTTATTGAAAAAATCAACTGGCCCTTGTAGAGATACTACTGGTTGAGCTCTATTTACAACACGTACATCAACAACTCCATCGTTTGTAACATTTTTGTTTGTAGACCAAAATTTTGGCCTTTCATTGTTTGTACTGGTGGTCGGTCCACTATCCTTGTGGTTTCAATATCCCTTGTTCTAATTGGCCTCTGTCACATTTGATTCCTTTTTCTATTATGTCTTTAAAATTGTCCAGGCATTGCATTTGTAATGGATATTTAATTGGAGGCACAATATTTTCATTGAAAATGTCTACTTGCTCCACTTTAGGGATGTGACTAAGACATCTGTGATATAGGCTTCTCCATCTTTGCAAGAACGTGGTGAAAGTTTCACCTTCTTTTTGCTTTGTTGCACATAAATCCATTAAGGTAATTGGATTATCTATGTTGAAGGCAAAGTTGGATATAAATAACTCAGCCAATTCTCCCCATGAAGTAATTTTGGGTGGAAGGTAAGATAATCATTCCAATGTTGTCCCTCAAAGACTCTTGGAAAATAGCCTTATTAAGAATGTATCATTGTGAGCTACTTCAATGTTGTCCCTCTATACTTGTTGAACTTTGGAGTTTCAAAATGTGGGGGAAATGGTGGCATGTATAATTTTCTGTCAAAAGGATATGGACATAGGTCCTCCATTGTGTAGCTCTTTTTATCATTAATTTCTTGCATACTGGCCATTTTCTTTTGAAGGTTCTCCATTTGATGGGTCAAAATATTTGTGTTGGGTCAATGGTGTATTGACTTGATGAGTGTTTCCCACAAAAGGGATAGTATTTTAGTACCTTTGAGCTTGTTGAAATGTAGACTGACCAGGTAACTGTGCACTATAAGTTCCACTAGGTGGTGTAAAGTATGCAAATTGTGGACTGACATTAGTTTGAGCTGAGCTAGTTATCCCTTGATTCACATTCTAGCTACTGTGGGTGGAACCAACTGAAACTGAGGGTTGAGTTATATTTTCCAAGGCAATGTTGTGAGCCATTGGAGCTTGCATTGTCATGTTGGGCATTATTAGTGGTGTAAGATTGGTACTTATTGATGCCATTGTTGAATGTGCTGAGGTTGTAGCCATATGAGCACTTTGCATTGATGTAGCAACTGTTGCTTGAGTCTGTGTTGCAATAGGCATTTGAGGTATATTTTGATTTAATGTCATATTTTTTTGCAATATTGTTGAAATATCTACCCCTGGAGGTAACTTGGCCCCATTATGGACTAAGAGAGCGAGATATTTGTATCTATCATTATTGATGAGAGCGTTGAGAATTGTAAGTATCGCGGGATCTTGTTGGGCTGCTTCCAATTCTTCTTTTGCAACTATATGTTGTGCAATGGTTATATGCAAGCAACTATGATGCACTCTGAAATGGAGATATGCAATGCAGTAAAGAAATATTCAAATGTAGTACTAAAAATTTAAATGAACCCACGCTTAGATGTAATATCTTTTTAGATGCATGTTGTTATTGAGTTGGTATGAACTTTGTGTAGATAATTCATTGGCCTTTGTTTGAAGAGTTGGAGGAACCTGTCTTTTTCAATAGGATATGCGGTTGGGAGTCTTTCATGTACAGTTTCTGCTATAGCCTCCTTATTTTCAAACCAATTCAGCTTCTTGCCCCCAGTCTTTCAAGTGTGGGTGTATGGGACAAATATATTTTGGTTTCCAAGTTGTGATATGAGCGGTGTTATGCCTCTTTTTATTAATGCACTTGAAGAGTACGATGAATAAATTTGGGTGTTGATTTCATTAGCTGATGTTATGCTTGTTTCTGTCATGACATTGGCATTTGATGATGGTGCACATACCATTGTTGACAAGTTGTCCTATGTAGTATGATCTCGATTGTTGATTTTATTGATAAGGGGTTCATGAACAACTTGTGTATTAGATTTGATGCACTGCAAAAAGGATGTTAGGAACACAAGACAATGTTAGTGTTAGTAGTATCAATCATAAACGAAATACAAAAGAAACTACAATCCTAAGCATGCATATCAAGAGAGATATCAAACATATTATAAAAAGAAAAAAAAAATGGAGAAAATACACTAAACCCTCCCAAATGCTCTCAAGCATGCTCATAGTTGCTCCTCCCTTGTTCCTCTCCTCTCCAATTTTCACATGAGTGTAGCCCTCATTTTTTTGCACTACTATGGATGTCTTATAAAGATTCAAGATTTATGAATAATGAAGATAAAAGACTATGCAAGTGTAAATAAGCTATTATGAGAAAACACCCAATTAGTCTATGTTAATTTTAGCAAAATAACAAAGCAAATGCTCCTAAATGCTCTCTTAAAATAACTATAAGTTTGATGCATAAAGATTTATGGATCTGGATATGAAGGAAATGGCCTCTATTTATAGGAAAAATAGAGAAATGGATGGTTGAGATTGAGTAATCTCAACAAAGGTCAGGATTGATGGGTTTATGATCCATGTGAGGGTTTTCAACCCAATCCCAGGATGACAAATGTTATCATGAGATGGTTTGAGAAGAGAGGGAAGAAGCATTAAATGCTTGAGATGACATGAAGGTTAGCATGGGAGATAAGATTAGGCTTGAGTTGAATGAATAAAGCCTTTATCCAACGAATAATACTTTTATCCAATGGACAAACTCTTGTGCAAGAGTTAGTGGGGATAACCATGGTCAAAGCAATGAATGCTTAAAGAGACCCATGAGTTAAATGGAGGTTGAGTTAGAGGGAAAGTCTCTAACCATGTGGGTGAGTTGAGTTAACCATTAATGGTTATGTAAGAGCCATAAATGGTCATGTAAGAACCATTAATGGTTTGGAAGACTTTAGGGGTTAACTTGTTGGAGACATAAAGCATTTAATGCTTTTCAATGAGTTTGGAGGCTTTGAGAAGTGACTTCAAGTTGCTTAGGAATGTGAAAATAATTAGGGGATGGGTTTAGGCTAATTAGGAATGGTTTAGAAGAATCTAGAATGGGTTTCAATTTGCAAGTGGGTTTGGTGGGTGAGGGAAAATATGATTTTAATTAAAATAAAATTACTTTATTTCAATAAAATAGGTGCAACTTGCATTTGTAGGAGAATGCAAGTGGGGGGGTAGTTTAGGGATTTAAATAAATGTATTATTATTTATTTAAGAGGAAAGGGGGATAAATTAACTAAATGTGTTTTATTCATTTAATTGATTTTGAGTGTGGCTTAATGAATTCATTTAAATAAATTCAATAATTTATTTAATTAATAGGAGAAGAGTTTGAGGATGAATTAATTAAATATTAATTTAATTAACTGATGACCAATGGTTAAATAATCATATAAATATTAAATATTCATTTAATTAAGTGGAGAGATTTATGTGACTACATTTGCCCCTCTTTGAGATGGTGCAGTTTATCGCGTCGTTTCAAAGAAAGAAAAATAGGTGTGAAAAAATATGCCCCATAAATGTTAATTTAGTGGGTGGTATACCCCCTTGAGAGATGGGTTGATTTTTTTTAAAAAAAAGGGTGATCTCTCGAAAAAAGAATGAGAAGTGGAGGGGAGGTAGAATAGAAGAAATTAGCAAGAATGGTGAAAGAATGAGAGAAAATGGGGGTAAAATGGAGAAATGAGAGGTGTTGGAAGTTCACAGGGACCACGACGGTGGGCAAGGTGAATTAGGGTTAGGGCTGGAGGGTATATATGGGGGGAAGGGGTAAAAATAGGCTCATTTGCACCTATCTCCTTGGCAGTTTCAAGCTTTGATGGGGACTTTTGGCGAAGGAGTGAGCAACAATCATCATGCATGTGCCTATAGCAGATCACCGACTAGAGCGGATCCATCGATTCCCGCGGCCAGATGACTACGGACCAGCGGTACACAAATTTTGAATTTTGTCTTTTGTGCATTTTTGTCATGTTTTTTCAAGTGTCAAAGTCTAAGTAAGACAATAGCGCTGAAATGATGTTTTAGCACTTTTGTCACCTAAAATAGCGCTACTGTGCCGCAATGGTGCTATTGCATGGTAGTTGTAGCACCATTGTCAACTTAGCACAATTGTGTCATAGTAATAGCACTGTTGCACTTTTAGTGTGATCAAGTAGAGGGTGTAGCGCGTTTGTCATGTAATAGCACTTTGGTATAGTTAGATTAGCACATTTGTTTTTGTAGCGCTGTTGTGCACAAGTTGTAGCGTTATTGTCAGCAGAGTAGCGCAATTGTAGAAAAAATGCCTTAGTGTTAGAGAAAATATATTTTGATGCCTGTGTTTGATTGATTGATGAGTTATTTTGATGAATCATAGAAATCCCATTGAGACTAGGTCATTTGTGATAAATGCCTGTTGTAGTCTATGTTCACCATGATTGATTACCTGTTGAGACCTGAAGATACTTGATCAAAGTATCTGTTGATAGTCTAGGGTGAAACTTAAGAAAGTTTTTAACAAAACAAATGATATGTGTGTCGATATGTGTAGGAGGATCTTCTCATGTTACAAATGCGGGAGAGGCATCCTGCCACATAGTGGCTGTGGGCGCAATTGACGGAGGCAAAGATAGATTGTGTCTGGGAGACAGGTTTGTATGACATGATGTACCTACCTATGATTTAGACAAATCATGATCTACTGACAGCCTTGGTGGAGCGATGGCACAGTGAGACATGCATGTTTCACTTAGGGATGGGAGAGATGACAGTGACTCTAGAGGTTGTATGGAGGATTCTACACATCTTGATTAGAGGGGCTAGTTACATATGATCGCCATTTAGGGACAACTATAGAGAGGATTTTTGTAGATGACGTATACATCGAGGATGGCTTGATAGCAAGGGAGGATATAGCGGCACTATATGAGCCTCTACCCATAGTGCTAGCAGGTATCGTTGGGGGTTTGCTATGCCCTGATAGACGGTCACATGGATTGGCAGTTGGGTGGGGTCAGGTGATAGAGAAAATGGTGACAAAGGGGACCCGCTATGCATGGGGGCCATGTGTACTAGCACACCTTTACAGGGACTTACATGAGGTAGTGTACCAAGAGGCTAGATCACTAGGGGTAGGAATCACATTGTTGCATGTCTGGGCTTGGGAGCACCTGCCAGTCACACGATCAGTCAGCTTGAGGTTTAGGGTGATAGATCAACCTTATGCATATATGTATGGAGGGTTGATGAGCCAGCCCCATCTGGGGAAGTTGGAGTTTTGGCAGTGGGTTTTAGATGATTTAGATATAGTCATATGGAGGCCATACCTTGAGTGCGAGCCCTAGGAGGATGATGGAGAGGTGCTACCATATGTATTTATGACATGGTTTTTGTTTGGGTGGACATCCTACTTGGTGGAGAGACAGGTGTCAGGGAGAGTGATGAGGCAGTTTGGATGGAGGTAGGGCTTGTCGAGGGGTTCAGGGGAATATGCACGAGTAGTGCGGGAGAGGTTTCAGTGGGGACCAGTGTTACCTTATGATCAAGCCCTGGTAGAGTTTTGGACCTTATAGGCGAGACCATGGAAGATGATGCCAGAGATTGTGGATGCAGGAGTGACAGAGGAGTACACACAGTATCATACTGCGCATCTGATTCCATGCATTTCAGATCCGACCAAGCCCATACCACCATTTGAGGATGACATGAGATGAAGATGGAGGAGGAGAGGAGGTAGGGGTGGAGGAGGAGGAGATGGTGATGGTGGAGGAGGAGATGGAGGAGGAGGAGATGGGGGAGAGGGAGGTGCTGGGATGTTTTGGTGGAGTAGGAGGAGGTGGAGGTTGTGGGGGTGGGGGAGGATTTGGAGGTGCAGTTGGTGGAGGAGGATGATTACAAAGGAGAGGTAGAGGGGGACAACCATTAAAACTATCACAAGGTCCACTTATACAGGTGGCAGCTAGAGCAGGAGGTAGGGATGTTGGTGGGGGTGCAGAGCCTATGGAGATGTGATGGGTTGGTGCTTGGGATAAACTAGCCTAGTCTATGCTCTTGGATCCCCTCCTTGGATCACCTGGAGAACACCCTAGGGTCTCTAGGACTTCCTTTGCTTGATAAATCCCCTAACCTTTCCCAATCCACCCACCAATGAGTTGCTATGCTGCTCCTAAGGTCTCACCTACTCATGAGACTCAAAATCCCTTACTATGGCTAATAAGGGCTAGGCTTGTTCCACACCTTCCAAGGTATTAGAAAGGTTATAATAGGTCTATTTCATGGTCTTCCCAACCATTCATGTGTCCCCAAGAGATTTCAAGCCTTCAACCCCTTACCGATTTCACCATTTTGTGTTTTTGCCTTCAAATAGGGCTACAAGGATTAGGACCAATTAGGCCTCCTACCCAGTCTTTTAGGGCTCCCTCTCACAAACGATGCATAAAAAACCCTAACTCCCAAAATGGACTACAATTCATTTGGCAAGGACTCAAGGATTTCTAGGTTTTAGGCCTCCAAGTGTCCGTACACTATCCTAGGTGGATTTTATGGTTTTCAAGGGTTTTTTGTGAGGGTTTTTGGGGTTTGCCTGGGTCACAGTGAAGGTTTTGTGTTTTAACCACCTTGTTTGGATTGGTGGAGGCTCCTCCTTCACACCAATGGTGCTTCACACACTCCTCTTCACCTCCTCCAAAGGGTGCACTCTCCTCTGACCAACCTTGCTCTCCAAGACCTCTGCAATTTGACCTCTCCTAACCGGGCACTGTCCAGTCTCGCCTAGGAGTGGGTCTTTGCTTGGAATTCCTACATTTTTAAGGGCCTTTCTTGCATGGGACTATAGTATAGGGTCTTCACTTACATTCCCCATGGTTTCATGGTGATTGCATAATGGGGAATGGAGTTATGACTTCATTTGCACAACCAGTCCAAAACTGGACAGTGAGACTACAAATTACAAACTATTTACAAACACACTCAACCGGCAAACAAAAACCTAAACTAATCACTCACAATGAAAGTATTTACACCATAGAAGAAATTTCACATAGTTTTGCACGCAGTTCAATCCTTTTACTTGCCCGGTAACTTCATTCAATCTGACTGGTAACCAACAAACAGTCACAATCAAGCTCTTCTTGCTTGGGCCGTACAATCTCTAACAACCAACCCATTAATTTAGGGTTTGAAAATAATTATACCACCTTGGCCTTGGTCTGTGTGCCCATATTAGGGTTTTCCACACCAAACTAAGGATTTTGACCTCTTGGTGGAAAAGTTGCTTGACAACTTTTAAAAGTTGTCATGCAACTTTTGAGCAACTTTCTCAATGTTGCTTTTCATGACTCCTAAACCCACATTGGACCAACCTAAGGACACCACCATGTTATAAAGGACCCCTAAACACCACAAAGACACACATACTCTCCATTTTCAATAAAATCACAATCTTGACTTATGACCCCTAAGATCTCCACTAGGACCCTAACTAGGACCTATGAGCACATGGCTCATTATTTTATGTACAATGGCTTCATAAGAAGCATAACACCAACAAAACAAGGAGGGAGAGCTTGAAAGGGTTCTCCTTCAACAATATGGGAGAGGTATCCACAGGTGGAGGAGAGGGAGATTTGTAGGAGTATATGATATTACACTTGCAGACTCGATTGATAGCAACTGAGGCACGGTTGGAGGATAGGGATGCGGAGATTGCAGCCAGGGATGTCCAGCTGTTTGCACGGGAGGCTGATTTGATTGTAGTGATGCGAGAGAGAGAGAGATGATCTGGTGGATAGGTTGAGGGATTTGCAGGATAGAGGACGAGTTGTAGCGAGAGAATGGGATCTAACTAGGGAGGTGCTGAGGGAGATGCGACAAGCTCAGGAGGAGATAGATTACTGGCAGTGATTATATGAGCAGATGGTAATGAGTAGTCAACAGGCACTGAGCTATTCCCAGATGTGGTGAGCAAGAGAAGATCAGTCTGAGAGGGTGCAAAGTAGTGTGGTTTTATGGGTCCTCCTCGACGAGATGGTGAGGGTGGTGCATGGGGTAGTGGTGGAGCAACATCTTGCCAGAGTGCTATTTGAGAGTTGCTATGCACTTGTTACTTTTGTTATTTTTGGACAATGACTTGGATGGCTCTTGGTAGCTAATATATTATGACATCATTGTACTTTGATACATGTATTATTTGGTGATGCAATATATGATGCCATATATGAGGAGACCCCATGTTTTGTGATGATATGATATACATATATATGATGACATGTATGTTTTTATGTAGGATGATGATTTATGAGTTATGTTTAGATTCGTGATATGGATGATTTGCTTTCTATATGTACATGGTGATGATATGATTTCTATATGCATACTATGGATGATTTTTCTAATCATGTGGATGCAGGTAGAAGATGGATGATGCTTGTGTAATGATATAAATGTGATGCAATGATGATGATGTATGCTAAATGATGATATGAGATAAAATTATATTTGTGATAGATAATACTTGCTTATGTTGATGATATGAGTTTTTGATGCATGTTTTTAAGATGAATCTAAGTGAATCTAAGTGGATCAAATGTTTATGAAAATGTTTATGTATGCAACTAGATGAATGCACTTAAATCGATGAACAAGTGTTATGTATGAATGCCCTTAAATAGGGTGTATCTAAATGATGTGATGTTGTTAAGATGACTCTAAATTAATCTAAAAAAATTATTCAAAATATAACTGAGTGATAAATGAGATTGAAATGATAATGCAAATAAATGCAACTAAGTGATAATGAATAACTGCACCTTAATGCAATTAAAGGATAATGAATAATTGCACCTTAATGCATTTAAAGGATAATGAATAACTGCACCTTAATTCAATTTAAAGGATAATGAATGCATCTTGTGAATCTAGAGGAAACTAAAAATGCACCTGCTAAATGATTTCTAAATGAACTTAAAGGATAATGGAAGGAATGCATATTTAATGTTTTAAATGAATGTACTAAATGGATGAATGAATGTTCTTAATAACAAAGAAACTAATGTACTTAAATGAAATGCAAGTAAATTATAATAAATGCACATGATGTGTTAAATGCCCTAATGTGATGAATAAATCAATGCACTTAAATGAATATCTAAATGAATCAAAGTGAAACTAAATGATAATGAACTGAATGCAGTTGATGTAACTAACATGATAATGCCATGCCTTCATGATATATGAATGCAAGTTGGTGAGAATTTGCAGATGTGGAATGTAGATGTGAGGTGATGGATCAGAGAACTTTGTCATGATTTTGTACCCAAGAAAATTTATATTAGGTGCTTTCTCATATAAGCTTGAATTAGATGCATGTAAATAATAGATATGAATAATGAATGAACAAATGGATGGGTGATATGCAACGAAATGCAATATATACAAATGAGATAAAATGATGATCCATAGAGTATTCATAGTGCTTTATTTTCCTCATCGAGCATGGTAGTACCGTTCTTGGCCAAGGTAGCAGGAACCAAGTTTGAGCATTTCATCTGTAAGCAAGAATTTATAGACAAGGAAAAGTTACCCTCCATTCTGGTTCATGCGCAAATGGTTGAGGTATACGCTGTAGTCAGTAAGCCATAGTGATCCATGACTAGTTTTTGCATAGGATGACATATCTTAGTGAACTTCCCACGTAGACACCACTAGTACATGCCCCAGAGCTTCATGGGAACAATCCGTAGACAACAAACAAAGAAAAAGATATCAGGAGCCATCCCGGCTTCTCTAATCTCTTGTGGATATCCTGGAGTAGCGTAGGAACCAGATATGAATAAATAAATAAATAACAAACCAACCAAGTACTTATCATCTTAAACATGATTTTCTTGTCAAAGAAGAGGTTACCATGTCTTATCTATGAGGAAAGACGCGTCCTTGTGAAGACAGTTGTGTGTAGATGTTTTGATTGGTTGGTTGATTTAATAAGTGATCATCATTTGAGTAGCTTGAAATGTTTGTTTGGTGTCTGTTGCGATGTGTATGTACAAAGAATATTATATGTTGCAATGTTTTTTATTGATTTTTGATGTTTTATCATGTTTTTGGATTTTGTGAGTGTTTTTGAATGTTTTTGGTATTTTCTGAGTTTTTTTTTTTTGAATGTTTTTGGTATTATTTCTAGCCAATTTTGAATGAAGAACTCAATGAATAACAAATAATGTAGAATCCACTTCCATCAATAGGTTAAGAGAATTGCCCCCAGTTAGATGTTGCTATGAAAGTGGGATGCAGGACACATGAAGTACTAACCCTGATTGCAGGTCAATGACAAGCCATGGTTTGAATAACTAATGTATAGATGCAATGGATGTAATCGCAACAAGTCTAAAAGAGAATGGAGCCACAACCTTTAAGAGTGGCACTTGTTTGCTAGGTTTTCACCATCGTACTTACCCAAGGTGCCACTGTAGTGGTTTTCACTGTTTAGATGAATGCTTTTCCTTTACTATTTTCTTGATTTTTTTGTGTATTTTCTTCAAGACATTTTTTTGAATGTTTTTGATATTTTTTGATATATTGGAGGAGCCTGATGCTCTGCATAGCTTATATATGAAACCGTTTGAGGTGCATGCTGTTGATCAGATCTTCTAGCGGTTCCCCTTCTGAAATTGCCAACTGATATGCCCCAGATCCAAATACAACAGTGATAACATATGTACCCAGCTAGTTGGACTCAAACTTTCCCTGATGTTCTCTGTTTGGTTGGTTACGAGGATTGTCTCTGAGAACAAGATCACCTACCTCAAATGTATGAGGTTTAACCCAATGATTGTAGTTTCTTCTCATGCGCTGCTGATAGGATTTGAGGTGGTTGTATGCATGTTGTCTCCGTTCATCAAGCGGTTCCAGGTCCTAAAGATGGGAGACCTAGTATGCTTCATCATCTATCAGATTATGCAAAGAGACCCGTAGAGATGGTATTTCAACCTCAATAGGTAGAATGGCTTATGCTTCATAGACCAGTGAGTAGGGAGTTGCGCCTATAGGGGTTCAAATGCTAGTTCGATATGCCCATAGTGCTGGATTTAATCGAATGTGCCAATCATGACCAACATCATTGACTATCTTTTTAAGGATCCTCAATATGTTTTTGCTTGATGCTTCAGCTTGACCATTGCCTTGGGGGTAATAGGGGGTGGAAAAATGGGGTTGGATGTGAAACTTCTCATAGAGCTCATGGACATCCTAATTTTTTAAAGGAAGGCTGTTATCTGTGATGATGGACATGGGTGCACCATACCGGCAAATGATGTAATTAAGGATGAATGAGGCGATCTGCTTGCTAGTGACTTAGGTAAGTGGAATGGCTTAGATCCACTTTGTGAAGTATTCGATGGTAGTAATGATAAATTTATGGTTGTTGGATGAAGATGGATGAATTTTACCCACAAGGTCAAGTCCCCATTGACAAAAGGGCCATGGTGTTGTGATTGGTTGCAATTCCTGTGCTGGTGCATGTATGAGGTCTCCGTGAACTTGGTACTTCTTGCATTTTCTAACAAAATAGTAGGAGTCTTTTTCCATGTATGGCCAATAGTATCCAACATGGATGATCTTCTTCGCTAGCGAAGGACTTCTTGAGTGAGCCCCACAAATTCCTTCATGTACCTCTTCCAAGACCTTTGTTATCTCATCTTGTTCCAGAAATTGAAGGAGAGTACCATCAAGACTTCACTTGTATAGGGTTTCAGTAATGATGGTGTATCGAGCGGTTTGGTGAATGAAGGTTTTTTGTTGGTTATTGGATTGGTTAGGAGGATGTGTGTGATCACGGAGGTAAGTGAAGAACTCACCATACCATGGGGATTCAGAACCAACTAGGTGACATATCATTTCAGTTTTAAGGATATCATACGCGAGGATCCAAAGCTGTTCTACCAAGTACTCGTAGCGTGTTGAATTTTGCGGAAGATCCTGGAGAGATGCAATTGGAGCCATTGCATCAGCAACTTGATTATGATCTCTAGGTACTTGCTCAAATGTGATAGTTGTAAATGATTCTTTCTAACTATCCACCATCCTTTTATATGGCATGATCTTATCATCCTTAGTTTGATACTCATCGGTGACTTGTCAGATGACTAGCTAAGAATCTCCATATGCCTGTAGATCTTTTAGAAGCCATCGTACAACCAATATGAGCCTTGTGATCAAGGCCTCATATTCTACTATATTATTGGTGCATGGGAAAGTGAGCCTGTATGACTTAGGGATGTTGTCACCTTGAGGTATGATGAAAAGAATACCTGCCCCCAAGCCATGTCTGGTATATGAGCCATCAAAATAGAGCTTTCACGGTTGTGTAGCTATGATCACGAAGATCTCTTCATCTGGAAAGTTGGAAACAAGAGGATGGTCACCTGTGAGGGGTGTATCGACCAACTAATCTGCAATAGCTTGCCCCTTGATAGCCTTGTGGTCAACATACTGGATATCAAATTTACTCAAAATCATAATCCATTTGGCCAAGTGGCCTGTTAATGCTGCCTTGCTGAGTAGGTATTTGAGTGGATCAATTTTGGCGATGAGTTGTACCTTGTGTGTTAACATGTATTGTCTCAATTTGGTGGTTGCTAAGATAACTACTAGGAAAGATCGCTCAATAGGTGTGTAATTGAGTTCATAGCCTACCAATGTGCAAGAGATATAGTATACAACACATTCTTTTCCTTCTGCATTCTGTTGTGCTAGTAGTACTCCTAATGTCGTATTTGTAGCTGAAATATATAGCAATAGAGGTCTGCTTGGATCTGGTAGAATTAACAACGATTTACTCATTAGGTAGTCTTTAAGCATTTGGAATGCTTGCTAGCACTTTGTATCCCATTGAAGTGGATATTCTTGTGTAACAAATGCGTGAAGGGATGACACTTATTAGCCAATTGTGTAATGAATCTCTGAATTGATTGTAGCCATCCTTGTAGTGTCCTTAACTGACTGATGTTCTTTGGAGGTGGCATGTCTATGATTGCTTTGAATTTTGCCAGATCTACTTCAATGCCTTTTCTTGAGATAATGTATCCTAGGAGCTTCCCAGAGGTTACTCCAAAGACACATTTCTTTGGATTAAGATGAACATGATATTGCTCTAATCTGTCAAATATTTTACCCAATATTTCCAGATGACCCTCTCTTGTTTATGATTTAGCTAGTAAATCATCGACATAATCTTCCATTATGGTGTGCATCATATCATGAAAGATGGTAGTCATAGCTTTTTGATAAGTTGCCCCTGCATTCTTCAGACCAAATGGCATCACATTCCAACAGTAGGTTCCCCATTGGCATGTGAAAGCAGTTTTATGTTAATCCTCTAGAGCAATCTTGATCTAGTTGTACCCTAAAAATCCATCCATAAGAGAAAGCATTGCATGACTCGCTGTTAGATCAAAAATCATGTCAATGTTTGGTAAGGGGAATTCATCTTTAGGGCATGCCTTGTTCAAATCTTTGAAGTCTGTACAGATACAGATGCCCCCATTAGGCTTGCCAACAGGTACAATGTTGGAGATTCAATCTGCATAATTGATTGGTTGGATGAAACCAACATCTAAGAGCTTTTTGAGTCATGCCTTGACAAGAACAACAATCTGTGGGTGCATCTGTTGGCATATGCACACTCCAATGAGACATTGTAGCTGATTGAAGGTTTTGTCATTCATGGCAACCTTACAATCCTATGGCACCGACAAGGCATTACATCGGCACTAGCAAGATCAGACTCTACACCGACACTCAGACCACCGGCACCGGTAGAGAAAGGAAGGATACCGACACAGAGGCCGACAGGATTTTTGTTATATTATATTTTGTTTATTATTGTAAAATCTTTGTAAGCCAACTTGGCATCATGGTAAAATGACTCTTATATAAGAGAGATCATTATAGAACATTTGTAAGTAAGTGAGAAGATTATATTTAGGCAAAATAAGGCAGACCTATTATGCGAATTATAGGTTAAGGGTTTATGTAAGAAGCAGAGTGGAAACCGGTACTGGATCTGGCATTATAGATGCTATTTTGAAGCAGTACAAGATACTAGATTTATATAATCCATCATTGTAAGTCAATGAGACTTCCCATTGAGCAGTGAGCTCTAGGCAGTTGGTCTTCCTGCATGTGTAGGCACCTCTTGTATCAATAATATTCTCTTATTGGCCAGTAAGTGAATATTGTGGGTCAAAAATCCCATCGAGGTTTTTCCCACACCGGGTTTCCTCATTAAATCATTGTGTTATGGTGTGTTTTTCATGTGGTTGCTTTTAATTCTATTTATTGCATTATTTCTTGCATACCGATACACTGTTATAATATGTTCTACATGTTTTAAGTTAAGAAATTTAACATACTGGTTAGATATTGATTCACCCCCCCCCTCTCTCAGTATCTGTGGGAATCCTAACAATTGGTATCAGAGCTTGGTCCTCTATTTTCAGAAGCCTAACAGCTTGAGGAAGATACACCAGTAAAGATGGAAAATCTGATGAAGCAACTAGAAGTAGCTCTTTCAGACTATGATGCAGAGAAATTGAAAAATATCAAACTAGAAGATGATCTAAAGGCAGCCTAGGATATCATTCAGGCACTTCAAGAAAATCTTACTATTTCAAGAAACAAGAGAAGAGAACTTTGTGAAAAGATGCAAAATGAGAATGATGAAAAAGAAACTCTTAATGATATGATAAACAAGCTGAAACAAGAGAACATGACAACAAAGAATGAGATGCAGGATATGACTATGAGATTTTGTAAAGAAATTGAAGATAGAAAGAAGAATGAAGAAGATTTGACTAGAAGACTAAGTGATGCTGCAAATTAAAACACAAGACTCAGTTATGAAAATGATTTATTGAAAATAGATCTGATGCACACTCAGAATGACTCCAATGAACTGAAGAGGCAGAAAGAAGTCTTAGAAAGAGAACTAGATACTACAAATCAACATAAAGATAAATTCAAGAAAAGCTCAAAGGAACTTGGTAACTTGTTGAAGAATAAAAAACCTAAAGGTGACACTTCTGGAATTGGCTTTGAAGTTGGTGAAAGCTCCGGTACTGCGAACACTCAGGATCATAGCAAACTGGTAAGACAGCCAAATGCTTATAAATTCAATGGAAAATGCTTTAATCGTAATAAGTACGGTCATAGAGAAAATGAATGTAGATCTAGAAATTATCAGAATATTAACACACCCACCGGTCAATGTTCAAAATGCAACAAAGTTGGTCACAACTCTGAAAATTACAGAATGAATGTGAGATGTTATGTTTGTGGAAGATTTGGACACCTATCTAATCAATGTAGAACACATACTGGCATAGGTTATGGGAAAGCTATTCAGAAGAATAATGTGACTTGTTATGCATGTAACAAGATTGGGCATATTGCTAAATTCTGTAGAAGCAAAGGATCACCGACAGACAACAAAAGTTCTAGCTTGAAAGGTAAAGAAAAAGTTGAAGAGGTTAAGTGAGAATTCTCAAAACAATGGATTAGAAAGTCAGACCTAAATATTGTTGGGAATACTCCTCCACCGGTAGAACCAATCAACACTTCACCGACAGGACAGAGTAATACTCCACCGATAGGAAGCTCTTCATCAAATTGAAGAAAATTTTCTTGAGGGTTTGGCAATCAATGAGACATATGCTATAATTCCCTCGGTTAATGGTGAGAAGTTAGAAATTACTTCTATACCGGCACACAATGTTAAGTGACTACTTAATCGACATACATTAAATGTGGTAGATGGCAAATAAATATTATAAATTTGTGGTTTTGGCTCCATTTCACTTCACCGAGATTTCAAACATTCGAAGAGCGCGAAATTTGCAGAGCTAAGGGATTTCGAGCAAAGAGGCAAAGCACTTCAGTAATCAATCCATCCAAAGGTAGAAAAAGGTATTTATCATGGCATCCTCCTCTACAGCTGAAGTCATAGCAAACCCTATAGTAGTCGAGGTTATAAAACGCCCTAGGCCCGTATTTCAGCTAGTTCCCGAGGTAGCTAAGAAAGATGACAATGTAGGTGCTTTTTCCCAAATTCCAAAGGGAGTTATTTTTGCAGAAGATCCCTGAATATATATTCATTGCAACATAGAGGAATTAGGAGATGAAGAAATTAAAAGCATGTATAAGACTATTATATGTGACAATTTCGGTAATGTAAAACCTGAACATAAAATTGTTGAAACCCTTGGATTCACTGAAATCCTCTGCATTCCTGAATTTCCCAAGGAGGTGATTAGGATAGTTTTAAGTAGGGTACATGGTTCATTCTTTTGGCTTGATTCAGTACACAAAATTACAAAGGAAGCTATGAAAATAGTAATAGGGTTACCTTCCACCGATAACAGACCAGACAAGACTAAGAAGGTCTCCAATGACCTAGTAATGAACTTAACTAGTGCAACATCAAACAGAAGGTCTCTGAGAGTTAATGATGTGACTGATATAAATGTGAGATTTGTTAGCATGATTTTAGGGTACAAAGCAACTCATGCAAACAGACTTAACTCAGTTTCCAGTTTATGCATTAAAAGTGCTTATGACATGGTTAAAGACAATGTAAAAATTGATGTAAGTGAATGGTTAAAAGATGAGTTGATTGATAACTTAGGCAAAATCAAGAAGGATAAGAAAGGAACTTTTAGATTTGGAAATCTACTTGTATGCTTGATGCTACACATAACCAAACAAGTTCCCGGTATAGGCAGTAAGAATCTTGGATTTGATATACCGGTAGGAAAACAGTTAACAGATCTATTCAATAACATGGGTGAAAACAAAGAAAAGAACATTCATTACTATTTTCAAGCACTAAAGGTTAGGATGAACAAAAGAATCAGACTATCACAGAAAATTGTCAACAAATACAAGGATGATATATGTTTTGTAATAAAAAAGGATGAGATCTGGATGGAAGCAGTCATCCCAAGAACAATTTGGGTAACAAAGATAGTTTATGAGACTGATGATCATATAATTGAAACTTATGCTAAAGTACTTTTGGAAGAACCAAATGAACCAAAGGAAGAAGTATTTGGTAGTGCTGAGACCATAGAAAAAACAAATTCAATCTAAGAAGAGAGTGAAAAAGGTTGAAGCAGTTTTGAGAAGAGGTTCTAGACAGGCTAAGGCTATTAAAGAAGATGTATTGAAACAAACTGGTATCACTGAGGATGAGTTAGGAACTCTATAGCCTGAGACTCACCTATCACCGGTAGCTACTTCTTTGGAAAGTGACATGCCTGCAGCTTTCAAAAGAGTTGTAAGGAAAAGGGATCCTTCACCGGCATCCACACCTTCACCTAGAAGGACTAGACAAAAACAACAGGTAGTGAGGTCTCCAGTTAGAAAGACAACACCAAAGAAAAAATTGACACCAAAGAAGAAGAAGACTAAACAAAATATGGCCCCTCTTGACAAATTTCTATATGAAATCATAGAGGAAGGGAAACTAAAAAACATAGGAAAGGTCTATGATACACTATCAGCAGATGACAAAGAACAGGTTGAAAACAATATTATTTTACACATGGACATCTATAAGAAGTTCTTAATGGAAGTGATAGATGACCTACCAGATGAATTGTTCAAAATCCTAGAAGCAAGGAGACAAGCTGTTGTAGAGCTTGATAAGAAAATCAAAATTGAAAAGTTACTTGCTGTTTACCCAGTAAAATCACCTAAGAAGATAGATGACTTAATTGCAGAAGCCAACTGGTCAGTATTCTCTATTGCACACCGACATATTGCATTAATGGTTGGAAGAGTGAATGAAGTAACAGAGGAAACAAAAAATGCATGGGACATATTTCTTGTTGAGAAAGAAAAACAAGAAGAGTACAAGAACCCCAAATCAATCAAGGTATACTAGAAGGAGAGAGGCAAAGGAAAAGGAAAGGTTGGTGGACCTCCGAGCATCAAAGTAAAAGATAACTTATCCCCACCGCCTCAAATTACATCACCGGTAATAAATACCGAAGATCAACCGACATATGAGAGTATGGACATAGAGGATAGAAATCCTAATCCTAAGGTACTATACACAGTTGATGTTGATACACAAAAAGTCAACATTGTGATAGACAAAGATACAACCGAGAAGACAGATATGGCTAGTGAGCCACCGACAACTGACATCATTGACAATACTGAAAGGAAAGTTGAAGTTGATAACACAGAGCAATAGGTAGAGACTCAGACTAAGACTAAAACAGAGCAACAAATAGAGAGACAAGCAGAACAATAGGCTCCGGAACAGGAACAGGTTCACATGGAAATAGTGCCACCAGCAACAGGAGAAGATTAAAAACCATTGCTTAAAGAAATGGAAACACAAACTGACCTACTAGAGGTCACTGCAAGCTTGGTTACTTCCTCCACCAATGGAATTCAGAATGTTGGTTCCTCCTCAACAAGTTACAAATCAACAAATGTAACTAAAGTACTTTTGGACTCCATCAAAAAGATAATAGATTGTAGTTCACAGGCCTATAAAGCTATAGATGACACAATCCCAATTTTGAAGATGATAGCTCCTGACTGTAACATAGACAATAAGGATTCTTTAAGACAACTTGACACTTTGTGTAAATACATCACTGAGAGCACAATGACTATTGAGCAAATAAAGGAAGAGACATTGAAGGATAAGGTAGAAATTGAAAAGCCAAAATTCTTTGAAGATTAGGTAAAGAAGTGTACTAGGGAATTTGACACACTTCTGCCGGAACTATGTAACTTATTGAAGGAATTTAAAACTCTGTACAAAGATACTTGCAAGAAAAATTTTTTGACAGTAGACATAGATAAGAAAATGAGCAAGGTACATGATGAAATCAATAAAATTGCAGATAATTTTGTTAACTCACCTGATACATTATCAATTTTTGAGCAAAGGATAACAAATTTTGAGGAAGAATTACTTAAGTTAGAAAGAGAAAAGGAGAGAATAGTAAATAAGGAAAAGCATTTGAGACTAAGATTGATTCCAATATTGGACTATCTAGCATCATTACGGAAGGAAATATCTGAGGCACTAGTACAGGGACAGAGAACACCGACAGAGCATATGCAACACCTCACCGGTACAGTTCAAAGAACAGAGACAATAATAAAGGACAACAAGAAGTTTATGGAAAGTATAAACTTGATTTTGGCAGATCTTTTTCAAATTGTAACCACCCAGTTACAAGGTTGAGTGAGACTACAACTCTACTAACATCTTGGCGACCTTTGTCATTGATGCCAAAGGGGGAGTAGTAGTATGAGAAAATAACTGGCAGAAGACTTATCTTCTCAGGGGGAGCTCTTATATTTTTGGTAACATTTTTGGATTACAATTTTTGGATACACTTTTGAATTTTCTCATGAGTGTTGCCATCAATGCCAAAGGGGGAGATTGTTGGCATATGAACACTCCAATGAGACATTGTAGGTGATTGAAGGTTTTGTCATTGATGGCAACCTTACAATCCTATGGCACCGGCAAGGAATTACATCGGCACTAGCAAGATCAGACTCTACACCGGCACTCAGACCACCGGTACCGGCAGAGAAAGGAAGCATACCGACACAGAGGCCGACAGGATTTTTGTTATATTATATTTTGTTTATTATTTTAAAATCTTTTTAAGTCGACTTGGCATCATTGTAAAATGACTCTTATATAAGAGAGATCATTATAGAACATTTGTAAGTAAGTGAGAAGATTATATTTAGGCAAACCTATTATGCAAATTATAGGTTAAGGGTTTATGTAAGAAGCAGAGCAGAAATCAGTACTGGATCTGGCATTGTAGATGCTATTTTGAAGCAGTACAAGATACTGGATTTATATAATCCATCATTGTAAGTTAGTGAGACTTCCCATTGAGCAGTGAGCTCTAGGCAGTTGGCCTTCCTGCATGTGCAGACCCCTCTTGTAGCAATAATATTCTCTTATTGGCCAGTAAGTGAATATTATGGGTCAAAAATCCCACCAAGGTTTTTCCCACACCGGGTTTCCTCATTAAATCATTGTGTTATGGTGTGTTTTTCATGTGGTTGCTTTTAATTCTATTTATTGCATTATTTCTTGCATAACAGTACACTATTATAATATGTTCTACATGTTTTAAGTTAAGAAATTTAACATATCAGTTAGATACTGATTCACCCCCCCCCCACCCCCCCCCCCCTCTCAATATCTATGGGAATCCTAACATCATCTTTCTGAGCTTTTATTTTATAGGTTTAGCTACTTCTGCCACGGTTAGGTGATGCATGACCAAATCAGGATCTAAGCTAGGCATGTCTGCATAAGACCATGCAAAGTTGATTTGACACTTCTGGAAGAATTCCACAAACTTTGGTTGTTCCTCTGGAGTTAGTAGAGATGCCAAATGTATTTGGTGAGGAGTCTCAGGGGTCCCCAAATTGAATTCTTTTGTTTCTTCAATTAGGATCGTCGATCTCTCCTGATTTGTATTAGAGGGGAGGATGTCAAACCTTTCAGTCGCAGCTGCCTCAGAGAGGTTTTCACCTTTTGATACTCTCTTTATTTTTACTTTTTTGGTATCAACAAGTGCCACTGTGTGGTTTTCACTAGAAGATCCATGTTTTATTGTGATGTTTTTGCAGTTGAAAGGTTTGGCATCTACCCCAAAGTATGCCGTTGTTGGTATTTTGGATATGTTGATATGGTTTTGTCATTGATGTCAGCACTTGTCAATTGAGAACACTTGGAGATATTTGGTTATGTTCACCATCCTGTTTAGTGACTTATGCACAGTCATCGGTATCTGGTTAACCGACAGGTTATATTGTTCACCGGCACTGAGGATGATCTGTTATCATCTGGAGATTTCTTGGTTATGTCGAAGACATAGTTTTGACACTTGGTCTTGGTGATTTGTTCATTGGTCTAATCGGGTTTGCATATTTGTTGTTACTAGCAAATAGGTCCAGGATATGCACCGACAAGCTTATCTATTCCAGATCAACACGACACATTATGAAGATAATTTATTATTATTGTAAATGCATCGAGCCGACATCATGCATCACATATTGATTCATTTGTAATTGATTTTATTGTAATATCTTAGTGAGCCGACCTACACATTTGGTCTTAGGTTTTGGTATATATGTAAGATCTCATTTATGAGATTATGAGGTAGGGTGTGGAAAATGATTGTAATAAGGTATATGTGAATATAAGAAGAGATATACACGTAGACATAATTCAAGATTGAAGGAAGGTTTGAAGAAGGAAAATTAGAGCTTAACCGGTATTGAATCCAACATATGAAGATGCTATTTTGAGCAGTACATTACAATTGGATTTAACCATCCAATTGTAGTCAGTGTGACTCTCATTTTGTGATTGAGTAGTGAACTCTAGGCAGTTGGCCTTTCTACATGTGCATACTCCATATTGTACACACATACTATCTGCAGTAGTATCATCTGATTGTGGGTAAGGTTTCCCACCGTGGTTTTTCCCCTTACAAGGTTTCCACATACAAATAACTGTGTTATGTGTTGTGTATGTTATTTGTCTTTTTGTTTCATGTATTAAACTTTATCAGTACTGCAATTAACTGTTAAACTATCTACCGACATTAAAGTTTTGTTTACCAGAATTAAGCATTAAGTTTGGTTAAGTTAGTTTTGGTTTGTATTTATTGGACAATTGATTCACCCCCCCTCTTAGGTGCCTCCAGGACCTAACAATTGGTATCAAAGCCTAGTCCTCTTTTTGCAGAAGTTTAACAACTTAAGGAGATCCAATGTCTACTAACTATTTCAGAAAGGATAGTCCAAAGCTTGATGGAACCAACTATGGCATATGGAAGACCGGAATGGAGACTCATTTGAATTACATTGGAAAGGACATGTGGGATGTTACAAAGAATGGTTCTACTACTCCTACTCAAGGTCAACCTATTCAACCAACCTTGGCTAAAGATGAGGAAAATGATCGCAAAGCAAGAGAAGCACTTTTGAGCGCATTTTCAGATCAGCAAATCATGGGATTATCAGATAGATCTACTACTAAAGCTATTTGGGATAAATTGGAGACATTTAATGAAGGTGATACCACAGTCAAAATTTCAAAACTTGGAATGCTTCTGGGTTAGGTATGAAAATATGAAAATGGAAGAAGATGAAAGGATTTCTGCTTTTATGGAAAGTGTAAATGAAATTGTTTTGGGTATACAATGTTGTGGAGGAACTTTAAGTGAAGATGAAATTGTTTCTAAAGTTTTAAGAGCTTTTCCACCAGAATATAAAATGAAAGGAACTTCTATTAATGAATTGAGAACAATGCCTAATGCATTAGTATCTAGAGACGCTTTGGTTGGAAAACTTTCAGCTTTTGAACTTGAGGAATTTGGTCCTATTGCTATTGTAGACACCCAAAATTGTCCAGTCTAATTAAATAAATATTTTATTTATTTAATTATCTAAGCTTAATTCTTCTATTAATTAAATAAATCTTTATTTATTTAATTAATTCATTTATCCTCTTCTAGCCTTATTTCTCATTTAAATAAATTTATTTATTTATTTAAATTATTTTTTTCCTAAATTAAATAAATATCTTATTTATTTAATTGATCCCACTTATTCTATTAATTATATAAATCTTTATTTATTTAATTAATTCATTAACCTTTTCTACCCATGACACATGTCATTCATCTCTTAATTCATACACTACCTACCCCTTTCATTATTTTATTATTTCTTTTACCTACCCTCTAATCATAGCCGACCTCCTTTTACACCTCTCAATCTTATCCCTCCATTTCATATAGTGTCTTCTATATAAGGAGATGCTTTCTTCATTATCAAACCCTAACTACTTGATCAATTGACTACTTGGCATATGCGATCCTACTTGCAACCACATTCTGTTCTTTGTTGAGCTCTTGTGCACATAAAATATGAGAGCAAATACATCAAACAAGATCAATGGAGATAGGAAGAATGGAGATCAAAACCCTATTGGACATGTGATGGTATAATCTTTGTGATTTCATTTGATTTGCATTATCTTAGGTAATCTCCATATGTTATGGTGGATCTTTGTTGTTGTTAGGCTAGGGTTTTGTGGTTGAATTTATTTAGTCTTTCAACATTGTTGTTATCCATTTTCACCATATACAACAATAATTAAGACAAATTTAGCTTCAAAGCATCATCATCATCTGCGGGATCATCATCATCATCTGAAAAATCTGATTGAAAATCCTTTTATGAAAGAGAACTTGAAGAAATTAGAAAGGAGAATGAACAACTGGAAGAGCTTGAAGCACTATTTGCAAGGAAAATGCCTAAAAGTCTAGTTGGAAGTAAGTATGAAGGTAAAACACCATTTAAATGTTTTAACTGCAATAAAATTGGTCATATGGCTTCTAGGTGTCCTGATAGACATGCAAGACTGAAAGAAGAAGCTAAAAGTACATACAAGCCTAACCCTAAATATCAAAGGTACATATTTAAGAAGAATAGAGACAAATCATGTTACTATGCTGATGAAAGAGTTACTGATGATTTTGATGAGGAATTGATAGACAGTGGATGAGCTTTCATTGCAATAACATAAGATCAACCGACACCTACTATTCAACCGGTAGAGCAGGCCCTGGCAGATAAAATCGAAGATAAGGATAAATTGATTATTGATTTCGGATGTTCACATCATATGACTGGTGATAAGAGTAAATTCTTAACCTTTCAGGAATATAATGGAGGTCTAGTAAGATTTGGAGATGACAAAGCTTATTTGATCAAAGGAAAAGGCACTATATCTTTTGATGGTAAGCATAATACTGATAATGTTTACTTTGTTGAAAGTTTGAAGCATAATCTTTTGAGTGTTGGTCAATTAGTTGAAAAGGGATTTCAGTTACAATTCAAGAATGGTAAATGCAAAATCATGAATAGAACTGGTTTAGAAATTGCAACCGGTAATTAGACTAGAGGTCATATCTTTCATTTGAATAACAATGAGAAGACATGCTTGATTGCACATATTGATGAAAGTTGGCTATGGCATAAGAGCCCGTGTCATGTAAATTTTGATTGCATTGTGAAAATTAGTACAACTAAGGCAGTAAGAGATTTACCTAAGATTGTTAAGCCTCACAATCCGGTATGTAAGGAATGTCAATTTGGAAATCAAGTTGGAACATCTTTTAAGAGTATTCCAGAAAAATCCAATAATGCTCTTGACTTAATTCATATTGATTTATGTGGTCCAACAAGAACTAGAAGTTACAAGGAGATAGGTATTTTATGCTAATCATTGATGACTATTCTAGAATGTGTTGGGTTACTTTTCTCAGGGAGAAATCATAAGCTTTTGGGAAGTTCAAACTATTCAAGGTGATGGTAGGGAATGAAACCGGTAAGAAAATCAAATGCTTAAGATCAGATCAAGGAGGTGAATCCACATCTAAGGAATTTAATACATTCTGTGAAGTGAATGGAATTAAAAGACAGTTATCAGCACCTCAGACACCCCAACAGAATGGAGTTGTGGAAAGAAAGAACAAAACTATTTTGGATGCAGCTAGAAGCATGATATCAGAAGCAAATCTACCTCATGTGTATTGGAGAGAAGCAGTCAATACAACTATTTATACATTCAACAGAGTTCACATCAAAGGTGAAACTGGTAAGACCCCTCATGAACTATGGTTTGGTAATACTCCTACTCTTAAATATTTTAGAATATTTGGAAGCAAACGCTATATTAGGAGAGATGAGTATATTGGCAAATTTGATCCTAGAAGTGATGAAGAAATATTTCTTAGTTATTCATCTAAGAGCAAGGCATATAGATGTTTTAATAAGAGATTGCAAAAAATCATTGAAAGTGCAAATGTGAAGATTGATGAACACTTTAGAAGGTCTATAAACTCTGAACCGACAGTTGAGATAATCACAAATTAACCTGCTATGAGCACACCGGTACAAAATGTTGGTCCAGTCACACCGACATCATCTGAAAATTCCACAGTGACTGAAGAACAACAACAAGTAAAAACACCCCGGTATGTAACATTGAATCACTCTAAAAATCAGATAACTGGAAACAAGTATCATGGAGTTATGACTAGAGGAAGACTGACAAATGAAGAGGTATGTCTTATTTCTCAAATTGAACCAACATCTATTAATGAGGCATGCAAAGATAAACATTGGATTAAAGCTATGTAAGAAGAATTGGAACAAATTGAAAAGAATAACATATGGACATTAGTTGCCCGGCCTAAAGACAAAAATGTAATTGGAACTAAATGGGTATTCAGAAATAAACCTAATGAAAATGGTAAGGTAATAAAAAACAAAGCAAGATTAGTGTGTAAGGGATATTCACAGAAAGAAGGAATTGATTACAATGAAACCTTTGCATCAGTAGCTAGAATTGAGGTAGTCAAATTATTCTTAGCTTTTGCAACACACAAGAACTATAAAGTTTATCAAATGGATGTTAAAAGTGTAGTTCTGAATGGAGATCTAGAAGAGGAAGTTTACATTGAACAACCTGATGGATTTTCTTTGACGGATAACAAAGATATGGTTTGCAGGTTAAAGAAAGTTTTATATCGATTGAAGGAAGCTCCTAGAGCTTGGTATGCTAGATTGGACAAATATCTTTTGAAGATTGGTTTTACTAAAGGTAATGCTGACAACAATCTATATTACAAAGTAACTAATGATGACATCTTGTTTATTGAATTTTTGTTAATGATATAATCTTTGGAGGAGAAGATGAATTGTGTAAAGACTTTTCTAATAAGATGTAGGAAGAATTTGAAATGTCTATGATTGGAGAGATAAAATTCTTTTTAGGATTGCAGATTTCTGATAAAGGTATATTCATAAATCAATCAAAGTACCTTAAGGAATTACTTAAGAAATTTGGCATGGAAAACTCTAAACCGGTAAGCACACCTATGACTACAACTGATAAATTATCTTTGAAGGATGAATCAACAGCTGTTAATCCGACTAGGTACAAGTCTATGATAGGAGGTTTACTGTATTTGACACAAACAAGACCTGATATTATGAATGCAATATGTATTGTTTCAAGATTTCAGAGTAATCCTAAGAAAAATCATGAATCAACAGTGAAAAGGATTTTCCGATATCTACAAGGCACTGCAAATCTTGGTTTATGGTATCCTAGAGATGAAAATTTTGATTTATGTGCATACATAGATGCAAATTGGGTAGGAGATGTAGATGACAGAAAAAACACCACCAACAGAGCATTTTTTATTGGTAACAGATTAATCTTTTGGTTGAGCAAGAAACAAAGTTGTACATCTTTATCAACAACAGAATCAGAATATGTTGCAGCAACAACTAATTGTACACAGGTATTATGGATCAAGCAAGGAACCTATAATCATTTACTGTGATAATATGGCAGCAATTAATATATCCAAGAATCTGGTATTTCGCTCTAAAACTAAACATGTTTCTATCAAATTGAATTTTCTGAAAGAGAATGTTGAAGCAAAAGAAGTGAAATTGGTTTATGTGAATACTAAAGAGCAGATTGCAGATATCTTTACTAAGCCTTTGCCTATAGAAACTTTTGAATATCTAAGAGAGCAGCTTGGAGTTATACCCTCACCGATAGAAACTTAGACAGTTGGAGCATGGCATCAATCGACATAATTAACAGAGAAATTTTTTTCCGGCTTTAATGAGGAGAGCTACTTCTTAGGGGGAGTAGTTGGATAAATTGATAAGTTGGTATTTTGTGATAAGTTCTTTGAACTGATTGTATTTAGTTTTGTATTGCTTTGTCATGTGATGTCAAAGGGGGAGAGATATCTATGGAAAAACACTTTATCTTTTGGGGAGAGATTATTCATTGGGGGAGAGATTGTTACTCTCTATATCTGTATTTTGATGATCTCTTTTGGAGATTGTTGGTTTTTGGTTTTTGGCATTTTTGCTTTGGCACTTAGATGGTTTTTTCATCTTGCGTTTCCATCAATGCCAAAGGGGGAGATTGTTGGTATTTTGGATATGTTGATATGGTTTTGTCATTGATGTCAACACTTGTCAACACTTGAGAACACTTGGAGATCTTTGGTTATGTTCACCGACATGTTCAGTGCCTTATGCACAATCACCAGTATTTGGTTAACCAATAGGTTATATTGTTCACCGGCTATTTTGAGCAGTACATTATCATTGGATTTAACCATCCAATTGTAGTCAGTGTGACTCCCATTTTGTGATTGAGCAGTGAGCTCTAGGCAATTGGCCTTTCTGCATGTGTAGACTCCATATTGTACACACATACTATCTTTAGTAGTATCATCTAATTGTGGGTAAGGTTTCCCACCATGGGTTTTCCCCTTATGGGGTTTCCACATACAAATAACTGTGTTATGTGTTGTGTATGTTATTTGTCTTTCTGTTTCATGCATTAAACTTTATCGATACTGTAGTTAACTGTTAAACTGTCTACCAAAATTAAAGTTTGGTTTACCCGCATTAAGAATTAAGTTTGGTTAAGTTAGTTTTGGTTTGTATTTATTGGACAACTGATTCACCCCCCCTCTCAATTGCCTCCGAGACCTAACAACCGCGCTATTAAGTTTGATGGCAAACCCAATTTTATGATCCCCGCTTGGTATGTTATCCCGTATTTCTAAAAAGTTGATGAGCGCATCATCATTTTGGAAGTGATCAAGACATGGGGGATTTGGCTGGTTCCAGTCAATGAGTTCAGGGTGGATGATAGGCATGACCTCATCAATTAGGTTGAGTTCAGACGAGGCGTCAGTGAGGGTTAATATAGAGGAGTGAAGTTCATCGATAGTACTCTCCTTGTCAGATTCTGGTGTAGGATTTGACATGGGGTCTGTGGGAGTTGCTTCTTGCTCACGAACCTAAAAGGTTTTAATCCATGCATCTCCATAAACTGGGATATCTTTACGAGGTGGTGGAGGCAATGTGTCTTCCTCGTTTGAATTATTTAGATTCACTGAATCAAATTCCCATTCATGTGAGTCTGTCTCTGAATCACTCTCTAGCATCCAATTACTATACCATGCTGGGATGTCTTTTGTATTGAAGAGTGTATTGGTCACGGGTTTATGCACTTTTGGAGGTAGGATTGCTAATAGGATTATCGGTGTTGTTGATGCTGCTACTAGGAGTATCGGTGTTGTTGGTACAATTGGTGCTACTGCTGCTACTGATGGGATTAGTGGTGCTTCTCTTGGGAGTGTCGACGCTATTGGTACAGTTGGTGCTACTGCTACTACTGATGGGATTAGTGGTGTTGTTGATGTTGTTGATGGATTTGATGCTACTGATGGGATTATCAATTTTTTTGGTGCAGTGGGTTTTGTTGGTGCTGCAGAGATAATCAAGGATGGCCTCCTTGGAGTAACTGTTTGATACATGGGTTTGCTGCGTTTACCTTTGAATTTGGCCTTAGGAAGATATTCCTTTTGAAAACCTACTCCAGTTTTATCTTTGGGTTTCAACTCAGGTTGTAAGGGCTTGTGTCATCCTTGTTTGCAATGTCCCAAAGAACTCTGGCCATCATAGCCCATTCTTTACATGATATTGAGGTCTTTGCCATATTTATCATTGGGAAGCTTTGCCTTTGAGATTTATGTGTTGATAGGGTCTTTGTAGATCCATTCTACCAGGTCCTCATCTTTAGTTTCCTCTTCCTAACTTTTACCAGGGATGAACTGTGGCAAAGTGCATGCTTGCTTGGCTAGTGGTGGTTGAAGCAACTTTTGAGGCTTGCCATGAGTTCTAGGCGAGGTGGGTAATTTCCCAACACAAAAGTGTTGGATACGATTATATTCCCTGAAACCTTCCTCAGTCATTTTCATTTTAAACTTCTCTTGCTTTGGTATAGGGGTGATCGAACTGGAAAGAGAGGCTAGATTAACATATGATGTGGAAGGGATAGCTTCTCTGTTGTTAGGTATGGTAATCTCTGGTTGATAGTTAATATTGTTACAATATGCAAATAGATTTTCATCACCAAGGATTGTGATTTCTACACCATTATGGGGAAACTTGATACACTAATGATAGGTAGATGGAACGATTTGCATGACATGTATCCAAGGTCTTCCTAACAAAAGATTATATGGCAAAGGAAGATGTGATACAACAACTCCTTTGGAAGAACACTCTGCATCATCATAGGCCTTAATGGTTCTCTTTTTATTGGCATCCATTGATTCTACGACATACCCTAGTGCTATAACCAACTGCAAGGTGCATATATTCAAGTCGGCTCAATTGTCAATCAAGACTCACTTGATTCTGTGTTGGTTTAAAAATCCTTCAATGTGAAGGGATACATTATGTGGTTGTTGGAATGAAGCGTTATCACTTTTAGAAAAAGTGAGGCATGGTGATGACCTAAGGCTGCCAACCATGGCTTGAAATTGATCTGTGTTGAGGTTGGTGGGGACTGACACTTCTTGGAGAGCTTGATCCAAGATTGTTTTATGAGAAGGCGATAAGTGCAAAAGCTCTAATATGGATATGAGTGCGGGCGTTTTATCCAATTTTTCCACAAGATTATATTGCTTGGGCAGGGGTGTCATTCCTTGTGGTGCTGCTTGAATGGTAATTTTTCTACGATGCATAACAACATTGCATGCAGGATTTGGATCTTTGATGGTGAGGGCTGCAACTTGTTCGTCAACGTCATAGAGGTGATTCACAATATAATTATAGGAAGCTTGTGTATAATTAGTTGTAGTATCTATGTTTCTCCTGGAGGTGGAAGGACCCCTTTGATCATGTGATGGAAGTAGATTCTTGAACATTAGATGATCATCATTGGATGTTTTAGGGTCATGCCCTTCTATTTCAATTTCTCCTTTGTCTATAAGATCTTGAACAAGATCTTTCAGCCGATGGCAATTGCTTGTCTTATGCCCTTTTCCCTGGTGGAATTCACAATGTTCATTATCTCTCCACCATGGAGGTTTGACTTGAGGTTCATAGTTAGATGTTTTCGGTAAGGTCACAAGATTAGAAGAGACCAATTGACACAATATTGTTTCGATGGGTTCCCCTAAGGGTGTGTACGTGCGTTTTGGTTTGTAGTTCTGTTGCCTTTGTTTTGGTTCCTCTTGTGGCGCATTGCGACCTTGATTTGGTGGATGAGTGATGGTGTTGTTTTTAGGAGGGGGGTTTTCACCTACAAACTTGACCACAGGTTGTGCGATTTTTATTGTTCGTGCATCCACTATCCCATCATTGACAACATTCTTGTTCTTGTTCCAGAAATTGGGTTTATCACTATTATAACATGGATGAGGGCCATCTTTGGGTTCATTGTAGATTTTGATAAGTCTCTTTTTGATAAGAGCTCTTTCACATTTTAGTCCTTGAGTGATCATCTCTTCAAAGGATTCTATACCCTTCATATCTAAATGAAATTCCATCTCGTCATTCAAGTTGGAAATTAATATTTCCACTAGTTCTTGTTCAGGAAAATGAAGAGAACGTTTGCTAGACAGTTACCTCCACTGTTGCAGGAAAGCTGAGAACAACTCCCCTGGTTTTTGTTTGGTGTTGCATAAATCTTCCATGGTAACATCTCGTTCTATGTTATATGCATAATGAGCGATGCATTTTTAAACTAGTTCCTCAAATGTTCTAATGCCACCTGGTAATCAGGAAAACCATTGCATGGTTCTGCCTCCCAAACTCTGAGGAAAGAGGCACATTAGATAGGTGTCCTCATAGGCCACCTCTAAACAAGCTGAGTGAAATTCTCTTACATGATCTCTAGGGTCTCCTTTGCCCCTATACTTTTCAAATTTAGGTGTTTCAAACCCTCGCAGAAAAGGTGGCATATGCATGTTCCTATAAAAAGAATAGGGAAAAATATAGTTAAGTGAAAACCGAGTAGTCTTCACACCACTATTGAGTTGTTGAGAGAGATTTTCTACTTGTTGTCTCAACATGTCTATTTCTGGAGGAGGAGGAGGCGGGGGATTCCCTTGATGATTAAGGTCATAGTGAAAGTAATCGATACCTCTTCCACCATCGTTACAACTATGTTGTTCAAATGTCTGTCGTATCTGTGCGGTATCAAAGTCAAAGGGTAGTTTGGCACCCCCTTGAGAAAGTCTCAGAAAATGAGCATGTGTGTTGTTTCTAAGGATTTCGTCAAAGAGTCTATTGAACTTGGGATTGTGTTGTGCTCTTTCTATTTCTTCAGGAGTTGGAGTGCTAGGATATTCATCATTTGTGCCTCCTCCAATGGCCCCATGGAAATTGTTGAGGTTTTCTTCCTCGTCTTCAATCTCTGATTGTTAGTTTCTCATTAATCTTGTTTGAGCCATGTTGTTGAAAGTTTGAGATTCGTGAAAGCGATTATGAGGTGGTGATGAAATGTTTGATGGAAGATAAGTGTTTGTGAAATGTTTAGAAGATGGATCTCTAACACTGAAGGTTGGATGTTACCAAAGTTCTTTGTGAATTTCTCGTGTTTTCAACAATTTTGATGTGATAAGGTATAGAAAGGTTTGAGATGTGTTACAAACCAAGCTACCTAGCAATGAGATGATGCACTCATAAAATAGTTTTAACCTGTGTAGAAATTCCTCTTAGGATGATTGATCCTAGATGTAGAGACACTCTAAAAGTGATTTGTTGGTTTGATTTAAGCAATATTTAAAAGAACTTAGGACAAGACCTTTTTGTGTTTTGAGAGTTGAATGGATTTGTGATGTGTGAAGGTGAAAGTGGATAGAATATGGACCTTAATAAAAACTTTCTGTCACAAAGGGGGTTTCTACTTCTTCCTCTCTCTCAGGGGTTGGTGGTTCCCCTCGAGCTATGTTGTAGGTGATATAGATTTTTGGAAAGAAAGCGGGGTCGATCTTGCCCCCTTTATTTTTGTGATAATTCAAGGCTCTATACTGAGTAAAAGCCCTATTTTTCAAAGGCTCTTTATCGAATTCATTGGATTTGCCTTGAAGATACAAGTGCATATGGCGCAAGAAGGCTCTATGTGAGAGAAAAAAATGTCTATTGATATAGAAAAACTTCCTTCTTTTGATAAGAACTTTTGAACTCAATTGTCTCTTTTTCAATGTGGTCTTTGATGAAGACTCCTTTTTCTCAAAATGTGAGTAATGGTCATACAAATTGATACTTTGTTTCACTTGTTGATGTTGGTTTTGTTTACCAATGTTGGATGTAAATTTGTTGGATGAATACTTGGTTTAAAATTGTTTTGAATTTCTTTGACAAGAAAACACAACAAGCACAATAACCTTGCCCCTTTTCAACAAAAGGAAAAAATAGGTGTGGGTTTAAATCAACCCAATCATGAACTTCGTGACCCTCTTTATAAATGTATTTTATGTTTCCCAAAGCCTGAAGTTGGCTCAAATTGTTACTGGTCTGACACAAGACGAATACAACTCAAACACACCTTATCCTTAAGGTCAAATGGCCAGTTGCGATATTTTCATCCCACATCTTGATATTTCTTTGACTTTGGTACTACATAGCTTATGAATACCGTTGTGGCAAGTAAAGATGTGATATGCTAAGTCTTGCACGAGCATAATAGATAGATGATCCCTATGATGGGGGAGTCACCACTTTTATCAAGCTACAAGTATCCTTTCTAAAAGCCCTGTTTCTACTCAAGGAAATATGTATGGTGAGTATCTTGGGAGAAAAACCATATATGCTCTTGCACTAAACTTTTCACAAATATCCTCAATCAATAGAATGAGTGGGCTTCTATAATAAAAGGTGTTTAGTAATGTTCGATGTCTTTGGATGTAACTTCATTCTACAGTGACTCACTTAAGAGCCTTGTAATTTGTGGTGGGGCCCATATGTCCTTTCAGCAAGTTACACTGTAGGAACAACTACACTCAAGGCTACAACTTTTGCTCTCACTTGATTTCTATAGTGGCTCGAAGGATTTACCGTGCAAGGTCATTCCCAAGAGCGATGTGTCTCTTGGAAGGCCTCTCTTAAAAATAAAAATTTCAAGCGTTACTAACACTTTTCTCTTGCACCTAGGACCACGAGAGCCACGAGAGAGGATAGTGTGTGTTAGAAGTGGGACCACTCTACAGATTTTTGCACAAGTGTGCCAAACACTGAAAACACTTGTTCTTTTTAACTGGTTTATTGCAATGTGACCTATATGCTATTTGGAGATTTTTCTCCAACAACCATGGTGTTCTTTTTAACTTCAAGGCAATTTGTTTGCTAACTAGGAAATTGAAAAATCTTGGTTAACCAAATTGAAAGCACATTGCTCAAAGTAAAAGTGAGTTTGTAACAAAAAGGGACAAGTTGTTTGTTCTTTTTAACTTGCAAAATAAAAAGTTGATTGTTAATTTTTAACCTTGCAAGAAATAAAATTTGTTTTGTTTGTTTTAAGCACCAAAATGAAAAATTTGTTCCTAACTTGCAAAAGAAAGAAAATTTTGTTTGTTTGTTTTGTGGTTCTTATAAACTTTGCAAAATGAAATTTATTTTAAGTCCCAAATTGAAAATTTTGTTTATTTTAGTCTAAAAGGAAAAATGAAGTTGATTTTAAACCAAAAAATAAAGTGAGTTATTTTTAATCCAGCTTTAAAAGAAAAGTTTAGAAAGAAAGAAAAAAAGAAAAAAAATTCCCTAGCTCCTCAAATCATGCAAAACAAGAAGTTAGCAAAAACCTGCACAAAAAAAAGCAAAATAATTAGTGAAAAGAAAGTTTTTGGTGGGCTTCTACAAGCCTAAAATTTTGATTTTTCGGTTTACATGATATTTTTTTTTTAACTCTCTGTAACAAAAATGCTACTTTGTGTAAACACAGAAGCACTACTTTAATACAGACGCGCTGAAAGACTGACAAAAGCGCCAAAAGAACCCCAACAATGCTACCATATGAATGGACGTGCTACTTAAAACTGTCAAACAAATTGAAATCTCTATCAGACAGAGAGCGCAAAAGCGCTAAAAGAGTGACAACGACGCTATAACTTAGACAAAGGCACGACTTCTTTGATAAAAGTGCCATCACTTTGACAAAAGCCTAACTCCTTAGTTGTCAAAAGCGCCAAAACATGTTCAATAGCGCTAAAGCGCAACCTATGTGGCAATTTTAAAAAAAATTAGTAGTTTCAAATCATAAGGTTGCATGTTCGATTCACGTGGGGTTCACGAAATGATGCACTGCAAAAAGGATTTTAGGAACACAAGCCATTCAAACGTTAGTGTTAGTAGTATCAATCATAAACGAAATACAAAAGAAACTACAATCTTAAGCATGCATATCAAGAGAGATATCAAACATATTATAGAAAGCATATAAAAATGAAGAAAAGACACTAAACCCTCTTAAATGCTCTCAAACATGCTCATAGATGCTCCTCCCTTGTTCCTCTCCTCTCCAAGTTCCACATGAGTGTAGCCTTCAACTTTTTGCACTACTATGGATGTCTTATGGAGATTCAAGATTTATAAATAATGAAGATAAAAGACTATGCAAGTGTAAATAAGCTATTATGAGAAAGCACCTAATTAGTCTATGTTAATTTTAGCAAAATAACAAAGCAAATGCTCCTAAATGCTCTCTTAAAATAACTATAACTTTGATGCATAAAGATTTATGGATCTGGATATGAAGGAAATGGGCTCTATTTATAGGAAAAATAGAGAAATGGATGGTTGAGATTGAGTAATCTCAACAAGGGTCAGGATTGATGGGTTTATGATCCATGTGAGGGTTTTCAACCCAATCCCAAGATGACAAATGTTAGCATGAGATGGCTTGAGAGGAGAGAAAAGAAGCATTAAATGCTTGAGATGACATGAAGGTTAGTTTTGGAGGTAAGGTTAGGCTTGAGTTGAATGAATAAAGCCTTTATCCAATGGACAAACTCTTGTGCAAGAGTTAGTGGGGATAACCATGGTCAAAGCAATGAATGCTTGAAGAAACCCATGAGTTAAATGAAGGTTGAGTTAGAGGGAAAGTTTCTAACCATGTGGGTGAGTTGAGTTAACCATTAATGGTTATGTAAGAGCCATAAATGGTCATGTAAGAACCATTAATGGTTTGGAAGACTTTAGGGGTTAACTTGTTGGAGACATAAAGCATTTAATACTTTTCAAAGACTTTGGAGGCTTTGAGAACTGACTTCAAGTTTCTTAGGAATGTGACAATAATTAGAGGATGGGTTAAGGCTAATTAGGAATAGTTTAGAAGAATCTAGAATGGGTTTAGGATGTAAGTGGGTTTAGTGGGTGAAGGAAAATAGGATTTTAATTAAAATAAAATTACTTTATTTCAACAAAATAGGTGCAACTTGTATTTTTAGGAGAAAGCAAGTTGGGGGGGGGGGGGGGGGGTTAGTTTAGGGATTTAAATAAATGTTTTATTATTTACTTAAAAGAGGAAAGGGGGTTAAATTAACTAAATGTGTTTTATTCATTTAATTGATTTTGAGTGTGGCTTAATGAATTAATTTAAATAAATTCAATAATTTATTTAATTAATAGAAGAGTTTGATGATGAATTAATTTAATTAACTGATGACTGATGGTTAAATAATCAAATAAATATTAAATATTCATATAATTAAGTGGACAAATTTATGTGACTATAGGAATCATGAGAGAGACTAGGAGAAATGATAATGGGATCTTGTTTAGGAGGTGGATGTTGGATGGTACTTGAAAGAACATCTTGCTCTTGAGAAACACATGTATTATTATGAGTGGAATAGAAAAGAATGAGGGGATCATCATAAGATTCTTGATAGGTGGAATCTTCATAAAAAACTGGGTAGGATGAAAAGGTTTGTTCTTAATCTTGATTTATTTCATGACTGATTTCTTCTAATTTTGGATTGTCCTCCTGACATAGGGAAGGAATTTGGATATTCATGGGAGAATCTTGGAAGGTTTCAACCTTTTGACTTGATGAGAAAGGATCTTGAACAAGACTCTTTGAATCATGACTTGGATTAGATTGGATTTGTACTATGGATAGCCCTCTCGAGATTGTGCTATTGGTTGAAGATAGCATGGATTGATCTTGTGTAACCTTAGGGGATCATGAAATGGTGGATAGATGTGGTTGATTTGGACTTTGGTTGAAATGGATTTGATTTTGGTTGAAAGGAGTATGATTTTGGTTGAAAGAGGTTTGATTTTGGTTGAATGAGTTTTGACTTGGACTTTGTTTGAAAGGGATTTGATTTTGGTTGAAAGGAGTTTGAATGTTGGATTGGTGTGAATTTTGATTTGGACTTTGGTTGAATGGGGTTTGATTTTGGTTGAAAGAGGTTTGATTTTGGTTGAAAGGAGTTTGATTTTGGTTGAAAAAGGTTTGATTTTGGTTGAGAGAGGTACTTTGAATGTTGGGTTGAAAGAAGGTTGAAATGAATCCAATGTTAGTTGAACTGAGGTAGGAATGATTTTGTTGAAGAATGAAGGTTGGCATGTTTGAATGGTCTCACAAGAAAAAGGTTGGCCTGATAATGATTTCCTCCTGGTTATCAAATCCCTCATCATATTTTCTAACTAGCCCCTATGGTTGCTAGGACTAGTCATGTCTCTCATTTGTTGTTGCAAAGTATTGATTTGTTGAGCTAATGTTTCTATGGATGGCGATGGAATAGGAATGGAAGAGATGAATTATTCACCTTCCCTATGAAATGCATAACACCAATCCATGATGTTTTCTTGATTGGTTTGAACCTAAGATCACAACATGTAAGATGTTTTCTTCATTTCTAGAATTTTGCAAAAGTTTGATTTGATGTTAATGTTGACAAGCTTGGTTTCTATAGGCTTTTGATCTTGTTGATATTGAAACTTGACTTTGTTGAGGGATTTGATCTTGTTGATGTTTTTGACAAAACTTTGGTTGAGATTCCACTTTGTTTTGAGATTCTTCTTAGCGGTATGAGAAGAAAGCGTGATGGGTTATCGATTTCTATGTGCAGTGAAGAATGGATGATGTAGAATGACTTGTGATCTATTTGAGATTGTTTCATTCTATGAAAAGTGTTTGGACGGTCAGGATTAGACCGCCTGTAATTGTAAACCTAAATGCTTAGGGTTTAGGGTTTATGCTACCGACCTAATTTTTGTCTATAAGGTTGATGATGTTTATTATTGTAACTTGTTGGAAAAAGTTGTGTATGTATCTGAATCATGAGATACTTGCCAGACCATTGAGAGAAAACTGTAGAGTGTGATTGCAGAATAGAGGAACTAAAAAGGATCTGCCTTAGCATATAGTGTTGTTATCAGATCAGAGTTTTACCTATTGTCTTATAACCATTTCAACATAAGGAAAATCCCTTTCTAGGGTAGTTTTAACAGGCTTACTGTAAATCCTCTAACTAGGTGACTCAAGTTCATTGAGTTCTTTAAATCCTCTAGCAAGGTATCCTTTAACAGGGTATATAGTCATCCCTTAATCGAGTGATCTTTAATAGGATCGCTTCCCAGCAGAAGCTTATTGTAAAGTCTTTAACCGGACTAGGCTCCTAACAGAGCGAGCTTCAAAAGAGTTCAAAACAAGCTTGTGGGTATTCATACCCACCGTGGTTTTTCCCATTTGGGTTTCCACGTGAAAAATTTGTGTCATGAGTTGTGCATTTTCACGTGATGATTAAGTATTCTTTGTTTAAGTGATTATGCATGTAGAGCTAATGGTTATGGTATTGTTGATATACCACATCCATATGTTTATGGGTTAAGTAGTTATCAAGAATTGAATGTATTTGAAGTATTCAGTTTTACATGTTTATGTTGTCTGATGTCTTACTGTATTTAACTGGTATTTCCATGGTTAAGTTCAGTAATGAAGACAACCAGTTAGCAATGTTTTAACTTGATAAGTTGCTGAGAATTTTTTGTATGTATTGATTCACCCCCCTCCCAGTACCATTTAGAGTATTCATTGTTCATCATTATTCATCAATTGGTATTAGAGCAACTCCAGGTCCTCAGTGATATAAGCTTAACCGCTTGAGGAAAAAGATACTGCCTTAATGATGAAGAGGGAAGGTCCTAAGTTCAATAGAGATAACTTCAAAATATGGAAGGACAGAATGAAGATCTATATCAAGAGTTTGGATTCTCAACACTGGAGTATGTTGAAAATGTCTATGTAATCCCAACTGGCACTTTAACTGATGATCATAAAAGAGAGATTCAAGAAAATGGGCAAGTTATGGAAGCTCTTATTAGCAGTTTGTTTGATATTGAGTTCATTGATGTACAAGATAGGGACACATTGAAAACTATTTATGGTGGTGATGAGAATGTCAAGCAAGATAAGGAAGAGAGCCTTAGAGGAAAATTTGAAGACATGAGGATGGTTGAAGGTGAAACCATTCAACAATATGGCTTATGGATCAAGACTGTTGTTGGAGATATCAAGAGCACTAGTGGAACAATTGATGATTCCACTGTTGTCAGTAAAGTTTTGAGATCATTGTTACCGGTCTATGCAATCAGAGTTGCTTCTATTTAGGAAATGAGGTCTATTGACAAAACCAAGGTATCCTTAGACTCTATCATTGCAAAGTTGACTGCATATGAGTTGAATAGCTATGATGGCAATGTTCAGAAGATCGAGTAAGCTTTAGAGCATCTGTTGCACCAACCAGAAAAGGAAAAGAAGTAAGTACTAGTTATGAATCCATGCAAAGCAGAGGTATGTATGATGAAGAGATTCTGATGGAGTTTGAAGCTCTTCTTACCAAGAGACTTCCAAAAGGCACTAAAAAATATAGAGGTAAGCTTCCTTTAAAATGTTTTTCCTGCAATAAGATAGGACATAGAACTGTTAACTGTCCTAACAATGACAATAAGGATAAACTAGAGAGGTTTAGAAAGAATAAAGGATGAAATAGAAGAAATTGTCTTGTTGCAGTGGATGAAGGTGTTACTAATGAAGAATCTGAGAATGAAGAGAATGAGGACATAGTGTTTGTAGTTGTAAAGGAAGAAGTGTCTGACAAGAAAGAACTTGTCTCTCGCATTAACAAATGTAATGAGTGGATTATTGATAGTGGTTGTTCTCACCACATGACTGGTGATCGGGGAAAGTTTTTATCTCTAGAAGAATATGACAGAGGTGTTCTCAGATTTGGAAATGATGCACCATGGTTGGTAAAGGAAAAGGATCCATCTCACTGAATGGAAAGAGCAGTGTAGATGATGTCCACTGGGTAGAAGGTGTTAAGAATAACCTGTTGAGTGTTGCTCAGCTAAATGATAAAGGAATCATTTTGGAGTTCAAAGGTGGAGTCTGCAGTATAATTGGAAAGAGTGGTGAACTTATTGCCACCGGTAAGAAGACTAGAGGTAACTTGTTTCAGCTGAATGCCAAGATAAGTCAGTGTCTGATGGCGAAGTTTGATGACAATTGGATATGGCATAGGAGACTTTGTCATTTGAACTTTGATAATATTGTAAAGGCAAGTAAGATCAAGGCAGTAAGAGGATTGCCTTTACTGAACAAACCGGAGGATGCTTTATGCAGAGAATGTCAACTTGGGAAGATGTCTTCCTCAACTTTCAAAGGTAAGTCTTTTTTAGCAGAAAACTTACTTGATCTTGTGCATACTGATTTGTGTGGTCCTATAAAAACTAGAAGTATTCAGGGAGATAGGAATTTCATGATTCTTACTGATGTCTTCTCAAGAATGATGTGGGTCACATTCTTGAAAGACAAGTCAGAGACATTTGGAAAGTTCAAATCCTTTAGAGCATTAGTAGAGAAGGAATGTGGTCAAAAGATAAAAGGCCTAAGAACTGATCAAGGAGGTGAATTCACTTTTGATGAATTCAACAAGTACTGTGAAGATAGCAGTATCAAGAGGCAGTTGTCTATCCCAAGGAAACCACAACAGAATGGCATAGTAGAAAGGAATAACAAGAATGTAGTTGAAGCAGCTAGAACAATGTCGATCCAAGGAAAGGTTGCGCACACTTTTTGGAGAGAAGCGGTGAGAATTGCAGTCTATACTATGAATCGAGTACTCATCAAGAAAGGTAGAGTTAAAACACCTTGTGAGTATTGGACTGGGAAGACTCCCACTATGAGTTATTTTAAAGTATTTGGTAGTAAGTGTTACATCAAGAGAGGTGAGCATCTGAGCAAGTTTGATGCTAAATGTGATGAAGGAATATTTCTGGGGTATTCCACTAAGAGTAAATCTCTCAAGTGCTACAACAATAGAACACAAAAAATTGTTGAGAGTATCAATGTCAGGGTTGATGAATCCTCTGAGGAACCTGAGGAAACCTGCAGCGAGGAAGTGGAAGATGAACCGGGTGTAGCCTTCTGGGAACCAGTTAAGAAAGAAAAAAGTAAAGATCTCAGTGTTCCTGTACCGATAGAAGCTGCAGTAGGTGAAGAAGAAGAGGAGAAGCAAGCAGAACCAGCTAGAGTCATTCCTAGATATGTGAAACTACATCATGATCCAAAGAAGATTATAGGAGATAAAGATACTGGGATACTGACAAGAAGAAAGGTGAAAGAAAACTCTTGCATGATTTCTGAATTGGAGCCCAAGACTTCCATAGAAGCACTTACAAATGAAGACTGGATTAAGGAAATGGAAGAGGAGATAGACCAAATAGAAAAGAATGCAACATGGTCATTGGTACCCAGAACAAAACATAAGAATGTCATAGGTACCAAATGGGTTTTCAGAAATAAGCTAAATGAAGAAGGCACAGTTGTAAGAAACAAGGCAAGACTTGTATGCAAGGGATATGCTCAGGAGGAGGGAGAAGACTATGGAGAAACCTTTTCTCCTATGGCTTAAATGGATTTAAGGTATACTAGATGGATGTGAAGTCCACGTTCTTAAATGGAATCCTAGAAGAGGAAGTGTATATTGAGCAACCAAATGGGTTTGCCTTATCAAAAGATAGTAACATGGTGTGTAGATTATACAAAGCCCTGTATGGATTGAAAGAAGCACCTAGGGCATGGTATGAATGGTTACACTCTCATCTTGTGAAAATAAGATTTCAGAGAACAAGTGAGGATAGCAACATCTACCTGAAATCTGAAGGAGATCAGATTTTGATCTATGAAATATTTGTAGATGACATAATCTTTGGAGGAGATGATGAAATGAATCATGCTTTTGCAGATGAAATGAAGAAAGAGTTTGAGATGTCTCTGATTGGAGAGATAAAGTTCTTCATTGGTTTATAGATTCAACAAATGAAAGAGGGTATCTTCATTACTCAATCCAAGTATGTCAAAGAGGTATTGAAGACCTTTGGCATGGAGGAGAGCAAAACGGTTAGCACACCGATGGTGACCGATTATAAAATGACTAAGGAAGATGATTCAACATTAGTGAATGAGAAGGAGTATCGATCAATGATTGGTAAGATGCACTATGTGGTGCACAATAGACCATATATTGCTCATGCAGTTGGCATTATAAGTCGTTTTCAGAAAAGTCCTAGAGAATCACACTTGGTAGCAGTAAAGAGAATTATTAGATACCTGAAAGGGACTGCTGACTATGGATTGTGGTATCCATACAATGGTGATTTTAATCTCAAGGTATTTACCAATGCAAATTGGGGAGGTAATGTGGACGACAGAAAAAGCACAACTGGTGGAGTGTTCTTTCTTGGTGGAAGACTAGTCTCATGGACAAGTAAGAAGCAGAGCTGTACTTCTCAGTCTACAGCTGAAGTGGAGTATGTGGCAGCATTTATGAACTGCACTCAGACAATCTAGATGAAACATGTACTGGATGGTTTCAAAGTACCTATATCTGAACCGGTGAGTATATTTTGTGACAATACTAGTGCAATCAATATTTCCAAAAATCCGGTATTGCATGCTAGAACTAAGCACATTGAGGTCAAGTATCATTTCTTGAGAGAGAAGGTTCAAAATAGAGAGGTTGTATCACAACATTTTTCCAGTAAGGAGCAGCTAGCAGACATATTCACTAAGCCCTTACCAAAGACTACATTTACCTATTTGAGAGGTGAATTAGGGGTTTTGCCCCTTCATGAAGTAAACTAAAGATGTGTACTCCACATCAGTTAGGTATTATAGTGACAAATCTTTCAAGGTTGATGTGATGAAGAATGCTACTTCATAGGGGGAGCAACATAGTGGAGTATGGAAGCTTGTGCCTCCACTTTGGCATTGTTGTCAAAGGGGGAGAAGATATATAATAAGGAGAGAAAATATGAGATAGGGGAGAAGATATCTGTTGTATGATATCTGATGAAGATATTTTAGTTGCACTGGTCTACGATGTTTCTTGTTGCAATTCTATGCTAAGTAAGTATTTCCATCAATGCCAAAGGGGGAGATTGTTGGCATTTGATGAACCGGTATGTTGGCACATGATGATATGATAATAATGTATGTTGTCATTGATGTCAATAAGTATAGGTCAACTGGTATGAAGATTGGAAGTAGTTTTGATTGATGATCAAGTTGAAGAACTGGTATGAAGAGATGTAGTGAATCGGTGTCAGGGTTCCACTAAGTGTGACTACTGGTTGGTAGTCTCAGCTCTAGGGTTTCCAGTTTGGAAATCTATCTTGTGCAATGCAACCAATGATACTATGTGATGAGTTAGCCAAGAAATGAGGATGAGATCAAGATGCCACGTCATTTTTGTGCATGTGAAGGATTTCCTTGAGGATCTTGCATGTGAAGATTGACTGTATTAAATGTCTACCTCGGGAATGAACATTCTTCTTAGCGGTATGAGAAGAAAGCGTGATGGGTTACTAATTTATATGTGCAATGAAGAATGGATGATGTAGAATGACATGTGATCTATTTGAGATTGTTTCATTCTATGAAAAGTGTTTGGATAGTTAGGATTGGACCGCCTGTAATTGTAAACCTTGTAAAGCGGAAAATCGCGATCGAACCCTAGTTGTTCTCCCCTCTTCCAACTCCGAGGAGAGAGAAGGGAGGTTCGCTAGGATTCGATGGTTTTCACTTAGGGGAGAGACTTTACATTCAAAAGAGGGGTTGAAACCCACAAGATCCAATCCCACGCAATGCAAGATTGGATGCTAAATGTGTTTCAAGGGTTAAGACAACAAGGCTACCCTCTTTTGTAAAGAATGTTGATAGAAGAATTAAGCTAAGCATGCATAGAAAGTGATAAAGATTCACTTATAAACTGAGATAGGAATACAGTATGAAGCTGCGGACCTGGAATTAGTAGTAAAATGTCGATACGGCGCTGTCCTGCAAATTTGAGCAAAAGTTGTCGGGACGATGGCGCCTGGCGCCACGGTCCTCCGAAAAATCTGCGAAACGAAGGGGGATCTGTTCGTCTCTGCACAAGGATTCCAGATCTTCAATTTCAGCCGCGTACCTGCAACCTACACACAGAAAAGCGAAGACGATTGGGGGGTTAGGGATTAGGGGTTTGCCTTTAGGTCAAACCCCGGTTTTGGAATTAACCAAGAAATGAGCAAGAGCTGTAAATGTAAATGACTGTAAAACAAGTACTAATACCTTGTTCTAAGGATGTTTGTATCCTTATGTGCGAAATTTTAGATGTTGTATGTTGTATGTAGCATGTATGTGATCTCCTCTTCAATGGTTGAATCTTTGACTTGAATGCAACACTTAGTCTTGAATGGAGACTTGAAATGATCAATTGCTTGAAGGAATGCTTGAATGCTTGAGTATAGTTTCCACGCTTTTCACATATATCCTCCTCTTCCCAAATGAGAGAGAAAAATGTAGTTTATATACTTGTCATTTAGGGCTGATAGACTGATTTTCCCGACCTTAGGCCGACCAGGAAAGTTAATTTCCAAATTGCAAACAAAAAGACCCGAGACCCCTTAGGAGACCGGGCCCAAAATAGGACCCAGGGACCAGGGCGCTGGGCGCCATGGTCCTGGGGACAGCAGGGTGCAAGGAGGTTCAGGCCAGGGTGCTTGAAAAATGCAGTTTTCAGTGTCGTGAGCAAGTTTCAGGGTCTCCATTCAGGTTGCGTGTTGCGTCGCCATCGTGAAGACCGAAATGCAGTCGAAATTGCAAGTGTCGCAATTTTAGGACACTACAAACCTAAATGCTTAGGGTTTAGGGTTTATGCTATCGACCTAATTGTTGTCTATAAGGTTGATGATGTTTGTTATTGTAAGTTGTTGGAAAAAGCTGTGTATGTATTCGAATGATGAGATACTTGCCAGACTAGTGAGAGAAAACTATAGAGTGTGATTGCAGAATAGAGGAACTGAAAAGGATCTGCCTTAGCATATAGTGTTGTTATCAGACCAGAGTTTTACCTATTGTCTTCTAACCATTTCAACAGAAGGAAAATCCCTTTGCCGGGTAGCTTTAATAGGCTTACTGTAAATCCTCTAACCAGGTGACTCAAGTTCATTGAGTTCTTTAAATCCTCTAGCAAGGTAAGCTTTAACAGGGTTTCAACCTTTAACAGGGTATATAGCCATCCCTTAACTGGGTGATCTTTAACAGGATCAGTTCGTAGCAGAACCTTATTGTAAAGTCTTTAACTGGACTAGGCTCCTAATAGAGCGAGCTTCAAAAGAGTTCAAAACAATCTTGTGGGTATTCATCCCCACCATGGTTTTTCCCATTTGGGTTTCCACGTGAAAAATCTGAGTCATAAGTTGTGCATTTTCATGTGATAATTAAGTATTCTTTGTTTAAGTGATTATGCATGCAGAGGTAATGGTTATGGTATTGTTGATATACCACATGCATATGTTTATGGGTGAAGTAGTTATCAAGTATTGAATGTATTTGAAGTATTCAATTTTACCTGTTTATGTTGTCTGATGTCTTACTGTATTTAACTGGTATTGTCATGGTTAAGTTCAGTAATGAAGACAATAGGTTAGCATTGTTTTAAGTTGATAAGTTGCTGAGAAGTTTTTGTATGTATTGATTCACCAGCCCTCCTCTCAGTATCATTTAGAGTATTCATTGGTCATCATTATTCATCAGTTCTATTTGAGTGGTCACAATCAACAATGTTTTACACTTCATTGAGGGAGGTCTCCCAATCTGTAGAGGTTACGCTCTACAGATTTTAACACACCGTTGTGACAACATGTAACACTCATCGCATATGATTTTCATTACATATGCATTTATTTTTAGTGTCTTGGATTACTTGCCTTTAGCCATTGCCACTTAGGTCGTTCCCCTCTCACTGACCTTAATGGCACCCTAAGGGTAACTCGTGAGGGCAGGCCTTCTAAATGATGTAATTGCAAAAAATAAATGAAAGCATGAAAGAAGAGAGTCTAACTTTTTGATCACCCATTGAAGGGGAGAGCTTAATACCTATCCCTTCGAGAACACGAAAAACAAGGGTTCTTTTTAACTTTTGATCGCAATGATTTTCTAATATATTTGGACATGTTGCTCCAAAAAAGAATGGGGTTCAATTTTAACCTTCATCGCAATTGTGAAATAAAAGACAAGTTTGTTTGTGGTTTATTTTATTATCACCAAATTGAAATATTTCTAAGCTACCCCTACATAAAATGATGTTAGTAAGCACATGGTGGGCTATTCAGCCTAATTTTTTCTTTTCTCGGTTACAAATTTCAAAAATATCAAAAATATAATTTTCAGTATTTTTCTACATGTTAGTAAACTCCATTTTTGGAGGTCTTAAGAGCATTTTGAGACCCCAAAACTTTGGATGGTCCTTTAAAGACATTATCATAGGCAATTCTAAAAAGGACTGGAAGTAGATATCTTGGAGATCTTGCCAATAGTTAAACGGTTTGCAATTTCGAGTTCAAAGTGAAAAGTTATGACTTTTCAAAGTTGGATACAAATTTGACCTCTTTGTTTTCAGAAACAGAGGCAATTATAGATAGAAAACACAAAGAAAAATAAATAGAAACATTATAACCTATTCTTGCAAATGTGAGTTAGTATCTAATCAATTGTGAACTGATATAATAACAATTGTGAATTTCTATAAGAGCAATTGCGAATCAGTTAGGCTTAATTTTTTATTTTTTATTTTTAATTAAGACAGAAGGAAAAGATAGAAGATAGAAGTTTTCACTTTCTTTGATATTAGTTTTCCTCTTCCTGGCACCTGCAATTTTAAAAGTAACCTTTCGTGCCATCAGATTAGATACATTTTACATGCAGAAATTGAAATTTCCAAAATTTGATGAAATTTTTGGGTTAGGTGCGCAAGATCAATCAATGAAGAAACAACAAATAAATTTTAAATTTTGCAACCCCTTAAATAAATTGTCAGATGTTTTAGCAATTGTGGTATAGTGTCTGAGCAATTGCGAAATGATGTGATAGCAATTGCGAAATTTTATGAGCAATTGCAAATTTCTGCGGATGCAAGTGCAAAATAAGGATTCTTGTGCACGTACGGATCTACAAAATAATTGAAAACAAAAAGTGAAGGTTAGCATGCTTCATGTCGGGTTCACCATTGTTTCTACACCTGAATGTCATGTGTTATTAATCTAATTAGCAAATATCAAACATAATCAATGAGAATCAATACAAGAAATGAGAAATGAATTCAAATAAAAACTCCTTCATTCCGCATCTTTGCTTCCATTGCGCTTCTCCAATTTGAGTGGTTGGTGGCTCTCAGGAATTGCACCAATTTCCTACATACAAATATTTTGAAGACTCTGATTTTATGATTCTAAAAAGCTAGATTGAATTGAGGAAATGGTGTTGTATTTATAGATTTTCAACACAAAGGGGGTGAGAAATAGAACTCAAGTGTTGATTGATAGATAACTTAAATTGATTGATCAGTGAACTAGTCATGATTGATTTGTTAACTCAATAGATTGATCTATTAATAGGATTGATTAGAGAGTGAACTCAATAGATTTTCTAGTAAACTCATTTGATTGATTAGTGAAATAAATAGAATAGGGAGATGCCTGAATTGATGGATTAGTCATAAAAAGATGATTTTGAGTTAAAAAAGATGATTGATGAGTTAACTGATTAGACAATTGATTTATCAATCAATTCTGATTTAGCATGCGTTGTAGGAATTTGAAATTGAATTTGATTTTCATTTTCAAATTTGGATTTGAATTTGGTCATTCGAATGCTGAAATGCACATGAAATTAACTAAAATTCAGATTTGGTGAAATGTGAATTTGAAAATATGAAATTAGATGAAATGATATGAAATTTGAATTTGGGAGAAATGAGATGGAATTAGATGGAATTAATTGAAATTATAATTTGGGGAACTGGAGGAATTGAATTAATTAATTTAAATAATTTAAATGAAATTATTTAAACTTAGGAAATAGAATTAATCAAATAATAAAGATTATTTAACTAAGGAAAAGGTTGTAATTAATTAAATAATTGATATTTAATTAATAATTGAGATATGGTTAACTAATTATAATGATTTGAGAATAAAAATAGAATAATTAGAAGTGTTGAAGGGTGGTGATTACAAGAAATAGTGAGTTTAATCAAATAATTTAAGAATTACTTAATTAAATAGACAAACAATTAGTGTAGAATTAATGAGACATTTTTAGGTGTCTACATATCACATCACCTAATGCACCTATAACCGCAAGTCAACAAGGATTACCTCAACAACAAACCCGATTACCCATGCCAACAACGTCACAGAATGACATGTCCACACTACTTATGCAAATGCCTATGGATGCCCTTGCACGACACTATCAACCATTTTATGCTAAGTGGCAAGGCCCCTTGTCTTTAGGAGACGTTTACAATTCTCTAGTTAATGTGTTGTCCATACAACTCACTGCCTCAATATCATTGATAGATCAGATGCCCATGACATCCAATGTGATGCAGGTCACACCTTTCACTAATCTGGTATCTCAACTCATCAACGTGTCTTCTACATAAATGTCGGCTTGGACCATAGGAATGTCAAGCTATCCTTCCTCATCCACCACACATATTGCGACTGGGGGAATGAATTACATGCTGCCATCATCATCATCATCATCTATACCCCCACCCATTTAATCAATGTCACAAGTTGTGGGCACTACCCAGTACCAACTGCAAGTAACATTCCAACCTGTTGTCCCACAACCACGGTTCAGTTACTTACAAGCGCCACCTACATCCTACATAGTCACAAATGTTCATCAAGTATAGAGTGGGGAGATTCAAAATCCCCCAGCAAGTAACACCCAATCTAATGTGTATCCCAATTACACAAGGGCTAGTTACCCACAAGGTAACGCACCACAAATTCAACAATTTCAGAATCTGCAATATCAACAACCACTTAGTGCCCCACAACAAAACACAATGACATTTGCAGATACACCAATATCAACAACAATAATTTGGTCAACAAAAAATTCCTAGCTATCAGAATATGATGAGTTATCAGAACCCACTACATCAACAGGGCTATCTGCACTCTCAACAAATGTCATACCAGGTACCATGATATCAATCAACTACACCATCTCTTAATTATTTCTCAGTTAATACCAATTGGGAGGAAATGAAAGCCACTCTCAAACAATTACAAGATAATAGCTCTGAACGGGTCTTCCAATTTGAAGAAATCATCCCTTACCTGTTCGACAAATCCATCACGCCTATTCCTTTCCTCAAACATTTTGAAATGCCAAGATTCGAAAAGTAAAAAGGAAAAGGAGACCTACATCATCATGTAGATTTCTTCATGGATTGTTAAGAGGTATCATGGTGTGATAACTATCTCTTACAATTGTTTCCCAAGACTCTTAGTGGTTCCTTGTTAGAATGGTTCTCCAAATTTCCATTCGATGTCATCACCACCTTTGCAGACTTATCTAAGCGTTTTGTGGCTCGGTATCATTATAACAAACAAAATGATATCTCTATCCTCAACTTATGTTAGACCAAGCAAAAGGGTGGTGAAATCTTCCTCGATTATGTCCAAAGATGGAGAGACCTAGTTGTTCATCTCCCCTGTGCAGTACCAGATACCTAGTTGATCCTGATTTTCATCAACAATCTCCACCCAAAAGTTGCATATCATATTCGACAAAATTTTGCAAGTACATTTAAGGATATCATGTCCAAGGGACCATTTGTCGAGAAAGATTTAATTGATGAAGGAATCATCAAGCTCTACAAAGAGTACTCTGATAAGCTTGGCAATGATAGACAATGATATTGGAATAAGAACAAGAACGTCGTCAGTGATGGGGTCACTGATTCCAAGATAGTACAAATGATCGTGGCCACAAAGACACTACCCCCACAAATGTAAAATAATCTTCCACCATAGGCATACGTCAATCCTCCACCAGTGATTCATACCAATCCTCCACAAGCACAAACATCAAATGCACAGGTCAATAGAACTAACATGTTCATAGTATGTTAGGCTCCTCCACGCCAAACAAGTAATCATGGTCCCCAACTCTATTTTACGCCCATGGCTGAACCATTGGATGCCATATTCAAATAAATGGAGCACCATAACATGGTTGTATATCCTCAAATGCAACAATTTGATGAATCTAAACCTAACCCTGATAGGTATAAAGAAAATGATTACTGTGCCTACCACTATATCAAGGGTCATAACACGAGAAAATGCATGAAGTTAAAACACTTGGTTCAAGACCTCATTGACCAGGGTAAGATTCTTATCAATCCCACCACGAGAAAGTCACCCAATGCCAATCTAGGCATGTATAAAGATGCTCTTCCTAAGCATCACAAGGAAGTGAGTACGTATAATGCAAATCAAAGACATACCACCAATAACATCAATTATAACAATGTGCCTTTCGATTATGGTCCTACCATAGGATATATTTCTCAAGCTGATGATCATTTTAACATGATCCATGTTAAAGGGGCCGATACCCAATGTGCTGTAACTAGTAGGAGGGATTGGCTGTCAGTCCTTAGAGCCCCTACATCTAATGTCGCTCCTGTAATGTACCTACATATTACAACATCCTCGAGCACTTAGGAAAAAATCCCACATAGATTTCCATCCTTGATTTGTGAAAAACCTCACCCACTCATCAAGATATTCTCACGCATACATTGCAAGAAGCTCACGTTCCTAGTAACAATTATCCCACACAATTCCAATCTATGGTAGCTCATCTATCCTCCACATACCATCTCAATTTCACACAATCTAATTTCATGGTCCCAGATCTTGATGATATTCGCCCCCTAAAAATTAAATCCATCATCAAGAGACACAAAGTGAAGTGAGTTCTGATTGAAAATGGTTCTACCCTAAATCTTTGCACCTTGAGTTTTGTGATGCAGAGCATCTTCACCAAAATCACATTAGAGAGATTTATTTCTCCCAACTTACCTAACCAATAGGTACTAAGTCTTCCATAACTTCACAAATCTACTCACAAGGCTCTTGTTCCACTCACAAGGCTAAAATACCCCAAAACTCACCCAAGATTCTCAATCTGTTAACCAACTTATCACACACATTATTCCATGCATCCTCAACCTTCTTGAACACATATCCATGCTTCTCAACATAACACTGTCAAACCCTTTATGGTCACTCAACTTAGACTATCCCCTATTAGTAATTCCACTCTTCCACCAATGCCAATTAACAATATGCAATAAGAACCCCCAAACCAAGTAATTAATGGAACCCTTGAAGATGATTCTTTCTTGACCAAATCACCTTTATACACCCCCCCTTCCACCCTAAGGGATTGAACAACATTTATTGCAGATTTATTGTCTTTAGGACAATAAAATTCCATGTAGGGACAATCATGTCTACAAGGATTACTCTCTTACTAAAAAAAATCCAAATTCTCTTCACAAAGGTGGTAAAATATTCTCAATCCTTCCTTTCTCTCAACTCAACACCCGCCCTCATCTACTTCTTGTTCAACAACAAATCTTGTCTCACTGATATATGTAGCAGTCCTAGTGTGTTGTAGGATAGTCATTAACTTAAGCTTTCTTCCCACCTCTCAATGCCTCCAAAGGCTCCTATTGACTCCTAGGGCCTCCTTAAACACTCACCAAACTCCAACTACAAAATTAATCCACTCTCAACCATGCAACACCAGCTCTTGTTTACTGTCAAACTATGACAGTCACAAAGCAAATTTTGGGACAACCATAAATCCTCATGAGTGGATTGGATTCCTTGGTCAATTAGCACTTGGATGATGCCAAGGGGTCCCTCCCACATCCCTTTATTCATTTACAACACCATTAAAAAACCTTTGTTGCATTTACACCACTCAAAACTAATGAAATCACTGTATTTTCAGACTATGGTACTATCAATCAACAATTTGTCATCATTTTGCAAGTGCAAAAGTGAAAATGGATCCCTGGAAGTAAAAAAAAATATATATATATACAAGTTCCCTAAATTCCACCAATATTTTTCCTTTTATCAATGTGGAATGGAGGAGTAATACATTTTATATTCTCATTGTTTACCCTAGTAGGGTTTTGACAGCGTTTACAAAAAAAAAGATAACTTTCTCAAAACCCAATCAAATTGAATGAGACAAAGATAAAATTAGAGATTATTCATTCCTATTTCACCATAAATTACTTTAAAATGCAATATAACTTTAAATTATGAAGAAAAATGCCCAAGGGCAGACTGTCACATGGTAATTCTCAGGAAAAGTGCAAGGAACGTTCAAGTTTTTATTGATTTTCTTACTTAATACATGACAACCAACCTTACATTGAATGAGGAAAAACATTTATAATATCCTCCAATCTTTCAAAATGGTTACAACCACTATTTCAACTTGTTTTTAACAATCTCACTCCTAATTACCCTCATAATGCAAAAAGTTACTTTTTCAACTCTTTGTCAAATTTGTAGTTTTGGTCCAAATTGAACATAGACCTAGTTTATGACTTTCATGACTCCAAAGTGATTAGAATAGGTCTAAATACATAAAAAATACCCTTATACATCATATAAATACCTTACATGACTCATTGACACACATTTTCAACATAATGACAACTTTTGACAATCTTGTCAATATGACCTCATTATGACTCAAAACCCTATCTAATGACCTGAAAGACACTTATTACATCAATAATGGTCATTATTGACCTTCTTACATAAAATTAAATAAAAAAAATTATGATTTCATCATGGCCTCATTAAGGCATGGAAGCCTATTAGGTGCTCCTACACCTGACCTTGAAATCTTTCCAAGTCTCTTGGAACTGCTGAACCTACAAAATAAACCTGATTAGATGCTCCTCTATGCCATTTAAATTTTCTCATATTAACCTTATGCCTATAAATATCCTCTTCTTTAATTTTCATGCTTGCTTGGCTACTTGAATCCTTCATGCTTGCTCTACCAACTTGGATTTGTACCTCTAAACTTTGATTTGCCTTCTTCCATCTTCTTCCAATTTGTACTTCAACTTCCTTCATGACAAAACAATCTGCACTCTGACTGTCTTCTTTCACTTTTACCTTTGGTTTAGCATTCATCAGCAAAATCAACAAAATCAAGAAGCAACAATAAGCTCCTGTCACCATCTGCCTCTTAGTTTTCCTCCTCGTACTCATTACCAACTTCCTTATTCTTGGAATCACTAGTACAACAATATACATCTACCTCACAACTAATCTTACCATCCAAACACAACTCACTTCCTTGACATCAACATATCCTCTCTTTTCCATCTCACTTGGAGACCACACACACTCTTTAGCTTTCTCATGGCCCATTACTATCAACTTCTCATCATCTTTAGTCTCATTCACCTAAGAGATCTCTTCCACGCTTACCATCTTTGCTGCTTCATGTTCACCTCTTGGGGTGGCTACAACTCTCTTTCTCTTATCAACCTCTACAAACTCCTTTTCAAACTTTTGCCACTTGCCTTGGCCCACCATATTCTCCATCTGCTTTCCTTGTACTAGGCACTCAACTTATGTCATTACCTCATTCTCAGACTTAAGAAACTTTGTACATGCAGAACTTAGGTTCTCATCAACTTCCCTCACATTCAAAGGACTAAGTACTATCCTTGTCATTTCATCATCTTCCAAACTAGATTATAATTTTTCTTTGGCACTGGAATCTCTTCCTCATCATTACTTATGTCATCAATTATTTCTTTCATTGTGTCATACAACTATTCTTTCTCCTCTTGCTCGATCAGTAAACAAATTATATCTCCCACTATGACCACTCTAGGCCATCCTTACCTTATCATTGGCAACACACTATTACTCTCAGTCACCTTATCTTCTCCTCTCAGCAATATCTTTGACCCATCTGATCTACAAACCTTTGCACTAATTGAATCACATGCTTCCTGTCCCACCAATGGATATTTTGTTTGCACAATCTCATTATGTTCTACTAACTCACCTTGCTCCATCTCTTGAAGTTCTTTATTGCTCCTTTCCATCTCAAACCTGATCTTCATATCATCATCCTGCAATATTGTTCTACCTTTCCTTCTTCAAGCCTTAAAAGGGCTTCCATATCTGCTTCTTCTTCATCTTTATGTTCCTCATGCATTAGGAACTCTTTTCTTCCAATCAACCATACCCTTGCCACCTTCATTGATGTCTTAACATCCTGCAATGGAATCAACACAAACTTTTCCCCATCTTTGTCAATGGTATATGTATTCCTCCTACCATCATGTAATGAATATCTATCAAAGTGCCAAATTTTACCCAAGATCAAATGACCATCCTTCAAAGGCATAACATTACAAAGTACAGTATCATGATATGAACCAATATTGAAATACACAAATTCTTGTTCTCTAACATCAACCCATTGATCATCATTCACCCAATATGCTCTGTAAGGTGTTTCATGAGGTTTTATTGGCAAATTAAACTTCTCAACCATTTCCACTGAAACTATGTTATCAAATGAACCATTATCAATAATCATCTTACATAGCTTACCTTGGCATTTGAAATTTGTCTTGAATATGGATTGCCTCTGAGTCATCTCCTTCAACTTGGCATACCTTGCTCTCATTTATTCAATCTCCTGCATGATGGTGTCAACTCCTTCAACCTCTCAATCTTCACTTGATCTACTTGATAGCTCTGATACGACTTTGATGCAGAGCATCCTCACCAAAACCACATTAGGGAGATTTCTTTTAAAGATGTAACAAGTTCTAAATTCAATAATAAAATGAGATACTCTTTATTCTTAAATAAACTCATAATTCCTTTAATAAGTCTATTTTCTTCCATTATTCCATTCTTAACTCAAAATGATCCTTCCATTGCTAACACGAGATTTCTAAAAAGAGATAAAGATTCTTTATTCAATAAGAATTTGTAAATAGTATCTACATACAAAACTTAGGACTTTCCAATGCCTTAAGTTCAAATAACAAGAAAATATAAAGTAAAGGATGAGATGCGTCCATTGATCTACAATCCAAAGCCATCTTCAATGCAATCTTTAGAATGAAGACGAGAACAAGATTCAGGTGCTTTTTCCACCCAACCTTGAAGCTTACACTTCCCCGTAATACTTGGTCAATCAAGCATACTCGACCCTGCATGAATTGCTTAGCAAAACTAATTCGATAGACAAGATGGAATCTGGTGTGTGCCTCGAATGATACATGCATTTTCAATTTTCTAATTCTATCAAGAAACAAGCAAGATCAATCAAGGATATGGTAGAGAGCATAAATAAATCCATCTATTTCAATGGTCAATAAGTTACTCGACCGAGTATAATGCCATGCATAGCAATAAAATATAGTTTGGAAAAGCAAACTATTCTCTCTATAATTCCACATTTGGCACCCATCTCAAAAGGTAATCTTTCCCAATAACACAAACACATCTAGCTTTCCTATTATTTGTAAGGTTTCCAAAGAAGAAACTATCTTTTGTTTACAACCCATTTACATTTAATAAGAAAAACATTCTTTCACTTCTATCTTTTTAAGCAAAACAAGAATAAGAATTAATAATAATAAGGTGTAACACATGTATGCATATTTAGCATATAGATAAAAGTAAGATTCAAAAATAAAAATTATGAGTACACATTCTTTCATTTTTTTCTCCTAAAATCCAAATAGCGTATTCATACATCTTATGAAGTTTCTAAGTTTAGAATTCATATGTTCTCTATCTTTCCATATGTTCTTGACTATCTACTTCTTTTCTTTTGAATTTGATAATAACATATATTTTTCATGATCTAATATGATAATTCTAATTTGCACATACCTATATGGCTTTTTCAAATAAAATTTCACATAATCATTGTGATTTATAAATCAATAAACTATTCAGAAATATAACTCTTTTCTTCTCTAAAGATCTTAAACAATAAAATCTCAAGAGAATTCTATTCTTATTCTCTAATAAATAAACAAATTATTGCTCGTTTAAGAGACCACCTTTGAAATTCGAACCAAGTCGGATGTGATCAATGATAACCTTCTCCAAATATGTCTGCAATATGTCTAATTTTTCAATGCTATTCTATCACTTGAGTTCTCTCCTCTCCATTCTCTCACTTCTCTCTTCTATTCACTACTCTATATTCCATTCTCTTTTCTTTGTTCTATCTTTACTATACTCTACAAATTTCTCCCTTTTCCACAATTCCTTCTACTCTCTCTTTTTCTTTTTCTCTATCCCTTCTATTCTCCTAATGATCTATATTTATGCTAGTTGTATGTTATACTTTATGCTATGTTTCAAGCTTACATACATTTGTTAATATAGTTTTCCATGCCACCACATATCACCGTCTAACAACTACTTGGCCACGTGGAGCTTGTTCCAACGGAAAACACCACATCTAACAGTTCGACATCTCTTCAAACACATCGTGGTTATTCAACTCAAACCGTACACCGTGGTCGGTTTTCCTTGCACAATCCGTGTTCAATTCAAACACTATATGTCTGTTTGTTTCCATGGTCGATATTAATATCGACTCCCTCTAATTGGCTATTTACTATG